>NC_056748.1:34486866-34604366 GCF_019279795.1 Protopterus annectens
AAAGAAAAAAAACTCCATGACTGTCTCTCTCCATTTCCCTGTGGTGGAGAGATGGGTGGTGCACCAAAGAGGAGCATCATTTTTAGCAGCCAGGATTGGAATCATCAGCAGTTTAAGCTTTTGACCCTCAAATGAACTTCTTCCTGGATGCAAAGGCTTTAACATCAGGGTAGCGTTACATTTCCTGAGCAGTTTCCGTTAGTACCCAGATCCCTTACCACCAATGGTACGATGTTAATTACAGATGGTCCCCATAGCTGGAGTGTTTGGTTAGGTAGAATGCATTCTTGGCCAGTCTGCTGGCCCAATATGGGACACAGCCGAGGCCATTCTACCTACCAGCATTGTAGAGTTGCTGTATAAAAGTCCCGTATAAAATGCTTAAGGAGCAGCTAATGTTATAGAAAACAGGCCTGACATAGTACATGGTGTGTGCTAATGTGGTAATGGAACACAGGCCTGATATAGTATATAGTGTGTGCTATTGTGGTAATGGAACACAGGCCTGATATAGTACATGGTGTGTGCTAATGTGGTAATGGAACACAGGCCTGTTGTAGTATATAGTGTGTGCTAATGTGGTAATGGAACACAGGTCTGATATAGTTACATGGTGTGTGCCAATGTGGTAATGGTATACAGGCCTAATGTCGTACATGGTGTGTGCTAATGTGGTAATGGAACACAGGCCTTGTATAATGTGTGCTAATGTGGTAATTTGACACAGGCCTGATGTAGTACATGGTGTGTGCTAATGTGGTAATGGAACACAGGCCTGATGTAGTATATGGTGTGTGCTGATATGGTAATGGAACACAGGCCTGATATAATACATAGTGTGCTATTTGCCAGGTATCAGACTGTGCTCTGCAGAATGCCAATAATCACTGCATTTTGATTAATTATGGTGCTGTCATTGCCTCTTCAGATGTATAAGAATGTCCATTTATGAAGTTACTGTATGGAGTGTAAATGAAAATTTAAGTTTTTATTCCTAATTCTTCAAGGTGTAACATTTTATTCTAGAGGGGCTGCTTTTGCATAGCTGCTGTTCATTGTGTATGCTTGTAGTCCAGCATATGGTTCCTATAGTGGTGAGGAAGAAGAAAGTATAAAATGTGGCCAGAGAAGAACCATTTACTGTATCATAAGCTGAACTTGCCAATGCATAGGTCATCGTGGATGAGGCCCTTTCTCCAAGGTAATTGTGGTCTTGAATGTATTTTATATAGATAAGAAGAGGTGAATATTGAGGGATACAAAACCCAAGATGGGGTGGTGACTGCAAATTCACTGCTGGAGTGGCACCCATGTCTCTCCTGGACAGTGGAAGTCGGTATTGACTACAATAGACCCTTACCTATGAGAACTTTACTCACCTAACCACTGGCATTTGGGGCAACTCTGGATAAATATGACTAGGCTTGTAAGGACTCTAGGGTCATTAGCCTAGTAACCTCCCTTGAACCTATGAGCCTATGTAGCTTGCTTTGCTTGACTGCATGATACAGAGGGACAGAGCATTAACTGTAACCCTGGCAACCAGGGTTTGATTAGCAGCTCCAGTAATGGAAGAGCCAGTCAGGCAGGGACAGGAATGAAGACATGTGGCCTGCTTGTCTCTCCTGGGGAGGGGATAAGGGAGGATAGTGGGTGTTTGGGAGCACACAGGAAAGTGCAATTTCTCCAGTGAAGACCAGGAAATCCAGTTCCTGTACTTGAAGTGAGGGGGCAAAGCTGGTTGCTGCAAATGTGCCTTTCAGAAGTGAAGGATGGCTGTGCAGGAAGTCCATTGCATGTCCCCCCATCCCATCTGCCCCTCAAACTGGGTACTCGTAAGGGAACATAGGACTAAGTCAGAACCAATGAACCACCCTTAAGGGCTGTCTAAATGACAGTCATTCCCATTCGACCCTCGCCTCATGGAGGGGGGATGAATGGTGCGGATTGGCCAACATGGAGCTGATGGTCTACAAACTGTGGGGCCCAAGTGCGATTACAAAAAAGGGAAAAAAATAAATTGACTGTTTTGTGATTAGTTTGAAAACTCACTCTCATCAAATGCTATTTTACTGAGCTAAGCTTAGATCAATCTAATATGAATCCCAGAGGACAGGAGTTCTGGTAAGTTACAGAGGAGTGTGATAACTACAGGAAATAATAAAGAACTAATATGAATAGCTACCAGCATTGGGAATCATAGTTGCACTGTGGCTTTATAAGAAGGGAAGGTTAGGTGAGGTGCACTCTGTGAAATTAATCGGATGTAAGTAAGGAGTCTGAAAGTTCCTTTTCTAAATTACATTTTGTCACTTGAGCAGCTAACTGGTTGTCTGTGCCATTTGTGTGTGATAAATGTCTCATCCTGACCGGAGCAGTGATGCTCATCCAGGGATAATTGCCATTTCAGTTCACATACATCTAAAAATTCACCTTTTATAGGAATGCGCCTTCCAATTAAATTGAAGCTATGCACCTTCCATTTAAATTGAAACTATCCCCAGTAACAAAAGTGTAGGGACATTGAGAACACATCCCACACTTAAAATTGCCAACCTTTTCAGTAACACCGGAAAACCTCAACCTGCTCCTCAGTTCCAAACTTTCTTTAAAACATCTCTCTCTCCTAAAAGCCAAATGTGCAAGCAGCGAAAACAGAACACTAGTGACTCGCTAGTCTCCTCACAACCAGCAATGTCCAACAACAATGGAATAAACGTTGTCCAACTCCATGAATTGTGTAAAAACTGATTTAATATAAACTTTGTTAATCCAAAACCTGTTAAGCGCTTTCACCCACTGAATCGTGGGCTTCATCAGAACAATCAAACAGCTGTTCACTACCATTTAGATATACTACTTTGGGTCCAAAATAATTTCAACTTCTTAAAGCTACAACCTATATATAAAAATTCATGCAGCACCAAATGACATCAACTAAAATAAACATTCTCTATAATAAATAAGTAAATGATTAATAAATGTTGTTCCATACATATAATAAATCCATGTAAATAAAAAATCCATATAATTAATAAATAATAAACATAAAACTATGCACACATACAATACATCTGCTTGCTATTTCTAAAATTGGTTTGACAGGTATATGTTCATTTAGTCCAGGTGGTATCATAGCATCTGTTAGTATCTGCCACCACACCTCTTTATATGCTAATACATTTTTAACGTTGTCACCTCTTGGATTATTTGATATATTTTCTAATATAGCAAATTTAAAGTGATGATCGTCTCCACGACTGTTAATATGTTTATATAATGCATTTTTTGAATCTTTTCTTTTAATACTGTAAAAATGAGAGTAAATTATTTTCTTAAAATTTCTCTCAGTCTTTCCTATGTAAAATGAAGGACATAACATACATTTTGCAAAATAAACAAGCATTTTGGTGTTGCAATTGCCATGTTTAAATTTGATTTTAGTCCTATTAATGTTTTCCAGTGTTTCCGTCTCTTCATTTATAGCAAAACACTGATGACGAGAACCACATTTCGAAGTGTGTGTGCGCCCCCTAGTCTTGCTTACTTTGACCATTCTCTAGTAATTTTTTCAGATTACTTCCCATCTTGTAAACAAATGTTGGTTTGGACCCTAATATATCCAATTTCTCTTGATCGGTCAGTAGGATGTACCAATTCCTGATCATAATTTCTTTGACTTGATTGATATGGGGACCGTATTCTAATATACACGCTCTGCTGTACATTTTGTTGTCACTACCTCCCCTACTTGTTAGTGCTAACAGTTTCTATATTCTGATTTATTCCTAAGAGCGGAACATACTTATTCCCCCATTCACTAATAACATATGTATTAACATCTCTCATCATGTTTAAATCATATCCCCTTTCTTCAAATAATTTAGAGATGTAACTAACTTCCTTTATCATATCAGTGTAATTGGATGTCATTCTAAGAGCTCTTATACATTGCCCTTTATAGATGTTATATTTTAACTTCCTGGGGTGATTACTGTTGTAATCTAAGTAGGAATTAGAAAAAGTGTCTTTCCTATGTATCTTTGACTTAAAACTACTTCCATCTGTGGTAATGAGCGTGTCCAAGTATGCTACCCCTTTAGTGTTGCTTTCTGAAGTAAATTTTAAATAATCACTACTCCTATTACGGTACTCCAAAAAATCATCAAAGGAGCACTGGTCTCGTTTCCACAAAATATATATATCATCCAGGAACCGTGAGTAATATTTTATATTATCAAAATACTCACTTTTAAAAATTGTCTCCTCTTCCCAGTCCAGCATTACAAGATCCGCGTAAATGGGGGCACATGCTGCCCCCATTGCTACTCCTTTGGTCTGCCTGAACACCTCACCTTCATAATATATAAAGTTGTTTTCCAATACTATTGACATCAATTCTACAATTAAGCTGATCCTATCCCAGTCGAGATTACTATGTTTCTGAATACTGTTTGTAAAGGCCTCCATTCCCTGTGTCAATGGTATACAAGTAAAAAGATCAATCACGTCTATAGAAGTAAATAGCAGGTCCTTGTTCTCCATGTCCATAGGAAAGTTCTTTAAAAATTCCCATGAATCCTTAGCTAGATGTTTGATCTTCCCATATATTGGTTTAAGCATAAAATCTACTGCTACTCCTAAAGGGAAAATCTTAGATTTACTGCCAGAAATTATTGGCCTAAATGGTGGATTTAATGCATTTTTGTGGACCTTAAGTATACCTACTATAGTCGCCATGAATGGGTACTCTACCCTTAAATAGTTATATTAATCTTCAGTTATCCTTCTATCCAATAAGAACTCTTCTAAATGCATGTCAATTCTTCTGTAAGAAATATTAACTTCGTTCATAGAGGTCACTACGTAATTACCCGACCCATCTAATATGTCATGCATTATGATACTATATTCTAAGGCGTCATAGATCACAATACCGCCTCCCTTATCTGGTTTCATAACTCTTATGTTATTGTTTGTTCTAAGTTCCTCCAGAACCCCAGCTTCTTCCTTTGTTAAATTGTATTTCACTTTCCTTCTAGTATTTCTGTTACTAAACTGATATATCTCTCTTGTAACCATTCTGTCATACATCTGAACTTTTGAATTCATTAAAGCCATAAAGCTACTTTTCTTCTTTAAAGCATTCTGCTTAATAACACTACTGTCCTTTCTATCTTTAAACATTAGTGCTAGATTTAACTTCCTTATATATTGTTTAAACTCACTTAAACAGTCCACTACATGAAAATGTGTGGTGGGTATGAATTTCATCCCCTTGGATAGCAAGCTGAAATGTGCTTTATCTAAATCTCAGCATAATTGAAAATTTTAAAGTTGTTATAAATATAAGTAGCACCTTCCTGTACTATTTGAGCGTCATCATCTAAAACATAAGCATGCTTGTTAATTGTACTTGTTGTTAAATCGTCTACCACTTTTTCGGTGGCTGGTAGTCCTTCCTTTTCCACATTTCCCCCTTTGTCCACTTGGAATAATTTCCAACCTTGTGTACCTGATGAAAATTTCTCTTTTCTGGGGGTGGTGAAATGTATGGATGCTCATTGGCATAATTGGTATCAGTATCTTGTTCAATATCCCTACATATCTTCTTACTTTTTCTATCAAAGGCCTTTTTTGTTCTAGATTCCACTAACTCAAATTGTTTAAAATATAATTTCTCCCAGTTTTCAAACATTAAATCCTTTAGAATAGTTTCATTCATCTTTTCAACCTCACTAATGATTTTACATAACTTTATATCATTGTGCTTAACCAAAAGCTTCATATATTCCATTCCAAATGAGTCAAATAACTTATTAAAATCACGTTGCACTTCATTAGTTAAATCAATAGCCATTGGTATTTTATGAAATCGTAAACCCAAAGGAACTATGTTCAAAGTGAAACAATGAGACAAATAAGCGTTGTCTAACTTTATAGCATTTATTGCGTTCAATTTTTTACCAAACAGGTAAATCATATCTTTTAATGTCCCTTTGAACTTTTTAGAATTGAAATTCTCATTAAAGTGAGCTTCGCTCGTATTGTCAAACACACAATGCGTGCCAAAAAAGTCTCGCAAAACTGTATCTTTCTTGCTTTCATGCGCATCTAAATGTTTATTTTGTTCATTTTTAGAATTAATAAACACAGTACCTTTGTCACTATAGCCAAGGGAATTAGCTTGTACATATGTCCGTACTTGTTGACTATATTTGGGCTTCGTACCTATTCTTCTAGCTTCTTCGGTAAGGTTGCCAAATGAAAAGTCAAACGTAAAATCTGTGACAGCTGTTCTATTATCAGTGTGTTCCAAACAGTCTGAGAACACTGGCAGGTCGATACCCAAGTCTAGACACCAGGAAGGTATCTGTCCATTGGTAATCTCCGGTGAAGAGGTAACCATTGCGGTATTCTGTTTAGGTGATGCCGACTTGTCCAGTCGACCATTGACCGATCCGTGTCCCTGATGAAAGTTGTTCACATTATCACTAAGAGAATTGTTGTGACCACCTGCTCCATTGGCTAAGTCACTGTTCAATGCCACCCCTTTAGAAAAAGCCAAAGTGTTGAACAAGCTAAGGAGCTTGCTGACCTCACCTCTCAGAGAGGTAACTTCCGACCGAAGTTCCGATAGTTCGTTCCTCTGTTGAGGAGAGACTTCCCCAGAAGAGTTGTAAGTAGAATCCATGTACCGACAACAGAATGAAGCATTCAGGTCAAAACCAAATGTGCAAGCAGCGAAAACAGAACGCTAGTGACTCGCTAGTCTCCTCACAACCAGCAATGTCCAACAACAATGGAATAAAAGTTGTCCAACTCCACGAATTGTGTAAAAACTGATTTAATATAAACTTTGTTAATCCAAAACCTGTTGAGCGCTTTCACCCACTGAATTGTGGGCTTCATCAGAACAATCAAACAGCTGTTCACTACCATTTAGATATACTACTTTGGCGCCAAAATAATTTCAACTTCTTAAAGCTACAACCTATATATAAAAATTCATGCAGCACCAAATGACATCAACTAAAATAAACATTCTCTATAATAAATAAATAAATGATTAATAAACGTTCCATACATATAATAAATCCATGTAAATAAAAAATCCATATAATTAATAAATAATAAACATAACTATGCACACATACAATACATCAGCTTGCTATTTCTAAAATTGGTTTGACAGATATATGTTCATTTAGTCCAGGTGATGTCATAGCATCTGTTAGTATCTGCCACCACACCTCTTTATATGCTAATACATTTTTAACGTTGTCACCTCTTGGATTATTTAATATATTTTCTAATATAGCAAATTTAAAGTGATAATCGTCTCCACGACTGTTAATATGTTTATATAATGCATTTTTTGAAACTTTTGTTTTAATACTGTAAAAACACACACTTCGAAATGTGGTGCTTGTCATCAGTGTTTTGCTATAAATGAAGAGACGGAAACAACATTGGAAAACATTAATAGGACTAAAATCAAATTTAAACAGGGCAATTGCAACACCAAAATGCGTGTTTATTTGGCGAAATGTATGTTATGTCCTTCATTTTACATAGGAAAGACTGAGAGAAATTTTAAGAAAAGAATTTACTCTCATTTTTACAGTATTAAAACAAAAGATTCAAAAAATGCATTATATGGAACAACATTTATTAATCATTGACTTATTTATTATAGAGAATGTTTATTTTAGTTGATGTCATTTGGTGCTGCATGAATTTTTATATATAGGTTGTAGCTTTAAGAAGTTGAAATTATTTTGGCGCCAAAGTAGTATATCTAAATGGTAGTGAACAGCTGTTTGATTGTTCTGATGAAGCCCACGATTCAGTGGGTGAAAGCGCTTCAGGTTTTGGATTAACAAAATGCTTCATTCTGTTGTCTCTCCTAAAAACAAACTTTGTTTGTTTACTAAACTACTTAGACATGTTTTTGTCCACTGGTAATAATTCCCAATTCCTTTTCTATAAGTTGACACACTCTATGTGCATCCTTGTTAAAAGTGGTAATAAAAGTCGACTTTGCATAAGTATTGTTTTTGTCAACCCCAGAGTTACTAACTTCCACTACAACTATATTATTTAGGGATCCTAAAACAGGCAAATAAAACCCACTTTTTTGCTTGTTCAATACTTCTTCCTTAACAGTGATCAACAATTCCACAGGGTAACCTCTTTTTCCAAACATATCTAATATAAAATTAACCTCATCCAAAAATTCATTATCCAGAGATATCATTTTGGCAGCCCGAACCAATTGCTCTTTCACAATAGATTTCTTTTGAAATTCTGGGTGCCAACTGTTGTAACAGTGATCATTAAAGAAAGGGTTTTTAACTCTCAAGCAGCCACAGGGTAGACATTCAGAGTTCCATATCACAATAGTTCTATTTATTTTTTGTTAGCTTAGTCAGCAAGAGCAGGCAAGGATATCAGCAGAGGATTATGGCAAGCTGACAAGGAGCCAGTTGGCTGAGATGTGCCAGGTTAAAGGACTGGTACATGCCAACTTGACTAAAGCAGAAATTATTGCAGCCTTAGTCACAGCTGCATCACAAACCAGCAACCAAGAAGAGAAGCAGACTGGCCTTAGGGATGTACAACTCTCAGAAAATGGACAGTTCAACTTTGCCTTAGAGGTCTTAAAAATCCATCTGGAGTTAGAGACTTGAACTGGAGGCCAAACGTTTGGAACCAACATCAGCAGAGAGACTGCGGCAGGAGAAACAAATGGAATTAGAAGCAGCAGAGAGTGAGACATCTGGAAGTTGAAGAAAATGAAAGGCAGAGGCAACATGAAAAGGAGATGCTGACTCTATGCCAGGGTCATGGAGGTAACTGGGAATGGAATAACCGAACCCCAGATCCAATAAAGGTCAGTAAATTTCTTCTACAATTTACAGAGGGTAATAATTTTGATAGTTTTATTCATATGTTTGAAAGGGTATGTAAACAGTATAATGTTGACCAAGGGCTCTGGGTAATGTTCCTGACCCCCCTTACACCATGGTAAAGCTGTAACTGCTGTTTCTAAATTGTCTGATACTGATTGCTTAAATTATAATACAGTTAAAATTGTTTTGAGTGTTTTAAGTTAACACCTGAAGCTTATAGAAAAAAAGTTTTGCGAGCATAGGTGCAAGGTAGATGAAAGTGTGTGTGAATATATTGCTGAACTAAGTGCTTATTTTCATAGGTGGGTGAGTGTGTGTCAGGTCACCACTTTTGAAGGGCTGGCAGACCTTTTGGTGAGGGAACAAGCCCTTAGCACTTTGCCTGAGGACATGCGAATCTGGTTGGCAGATAGAGAATGTAACACTGCAAGTTAGTTGGGGAAAAAGGAGACCTATACCTAGCAAGCAGAGCATCACTGCACAGAAAGGGATACCTAGTGCTGCACATGGGTATAAGGGAATCCATGGTGGGCACCCTAAACCACCCCCAACAGAGTCCTCCAATATCAGGGTACATTGCCAGGATCAAGGGTTAAATGTTTTAAATGTAACCAGTGGGGTTATGTAGCATATAGATGTCCATGGAGGCAAGGTGGGGAACAAAAGATGGGAGAGCCAGTAAGTGAGAATGACAGCAGTAAGTTGTTTGGAGAAAACGAGGGTACCAAACTTCTACAGGGGGTTATATCCTATCTTAGTAGATGGGAAACAGGCCACTGCTAAGAGAGACACAGCCACTGACCTAACCTAGCCTGCAATGGTTAAAGAGGAGCACTAGTTGCTTGGGCAGTATACCCCAGTCAGAAATTTAGGAGGGACCCCATTCCCGATACCTTTGTTTAGGATTCACTTTGATTGGGAGGGTCAAAAAGGAATCAAGCAAGTAGGTGTGTTTGAGGATATCCCTGCAGATGTCCTGATAGGGAATGATTTTGATAATGCAGTACCTTGTGTACATGCAGTGACATTGATGATGCAGTACCTTGTGTACATGCAGTGACATTGATGATACAGTACCTTGTGTACATGCAGTGACATTGATGATGCAGTACCTTGTGTACATGCAGTGACATTGATGATGCAGTACCTTGTGTACATGCAGTGACATTGATGATGCAGTACCTTGTGTACATGCAGTGACATTGATGATGCAGTACCTTGTGTACATGCAGTGACATTGATGATGCAGTACCTTGTGTACATGCAGTGACATTGATGATGCAGTACCTTGTGCACTACATGCAGTGGCATTGATGATGCAGTACCTTGTGTACATGCAGTGACATTGATGATGCAGTACCTTGTGTACATGCAGTGACATTGATGATACAGTACCTTGTGTACATGCAGTGACATTGATGATGCAGTACCTTGTGTACATGCAGTGACATTGATGATACAGTACCTTGTGTACATGCAGTGACATTGATGATACAGTACCTTGTGTACATGCAGTGACATTGATGATGCAGTACCTTGTGTACATGCAGTGACATTGATGATGCAGTACCTTGTGTACATGCAGTGACATTGATGATGCAGTACCTTGTGTACATGCAGTGACATTGATGATACAGTACCTTGTGTACATGCAGTGACATTGATGATGCAGTACCTTGTGTACATGCAGTGACATTGATGATACAGTACCTTGTGTACATGCAGTGACACGCAGTCAGACCTGGAGACAAGCACATGGGTCTGGTAGTCTGGGGGGACCCAGACAGACCTCACACTTGAAGCCAGGACTGGTGAGGTGGCTACTTCAGGGAGGGAGCTACCCTGTAGCAGTGAGACTGAAGGTGAGTCACAGCTGCTTGTGGGTACTGATGTTCCCTTGGACAGAGTGACTGCAAGGGCAGAGGTAAGTAGTAATACCCGGGCTGCTAGTGAGGCACCGCTGTTAGAGGATGCCAGATTTCCTGTGGAAGGGGAGCTGAGAAAGGTTACAAAGAGAGAGTTGAGGCAGGCTCAGCTATCAGGCCATACATTAACAGGCCTGAGGGAGGTAGCTAGTGAAGCACCTGATTCTCAAGGAAAGAGGGAATCTGTATACTGGGACAAAGGGATTACTCTATAGACATTGGACCCCGGAGGGAGGGCTAGAGGGTGAGAGAATACAGCAGTTGGTAGTGCTCAGAGCCTACCATCTGGCACTTCTAGCCATAGCCCGTGACATTCCCTTTGCAGGTCATATGGTGTACCAAGAGATGTATTATGCAGAACGTTTATTGGCCTGGGATTTCCAGAGATGTAACAGGGTACTGCAGGACCTGTGAGCAGTGCCAAAAGGTAGGCAAGGCAGGAGACCAGGGCAAGGCTTCTTTGATGCCTTTGCTTGTGATTGATGAGCCATTTCAGAGGGTAGCTATGGATATTGTGGGGCCTCTTGAGTACCCCAAGTTCCACAGGGAAGAAGTATATCCTAGTGGTAGTAGATTATGCTACCAGATACCTTGAGGCTGTAGCTGTGTCCTCCATTGAGGCAGTAAAGGTGGCAAATGTTTTGTTAGAGATTTTCATCAGGGTAGGTTTCCCAAAGGAAATATTGACTGACAGAGGTGCCAGATGTTCTTCATCTCACATTGCTGCAGTCCTTACATATGGGTAGTCCGCTGTCCTCGGTCGGCCCGAATACCAAAGTATTAGGCTGACGTCGGTCAAGGCGCTTAAAACTGACATCAGGACGTCAGGGTACAAAAGCGCATGACCGACGTCATTTCCTCAGTCTTTTTTGCCGCATGGTCCGATGCAGAAGCAGCGTTGCAAGTGCCGTTTGGCGTTCTGAAATTTTTCGAGTTCGGAGTTTCAGACCGAATCCAAGTTGGCTAAGTACCCCGTTGGGGAATATTTTGGTTTTTTCTTGCCTCAGTGTATTACCGGATGTCAGAAAAAGTGAATAATTGTATTTCTTGTGGGAAACAGATACCGCATAGGGATTATCATTCTTTGTGCATTCCTTGTTTGGGGCCTGAGCACGACGTAGTCGGGTGTCGCTTTTGTGCTAGGTTTAATAAGCGCACTATTAAGTGAAGGTTAGATTGTGCTAGGCTGGTCTTCGGTAAGCGGTGCAATTATAATATGCCGTCGGATACTCCGACGCCCGCTTCCACGAAGAAGCGCAAAGACAAAGCGGTTAAACCCAGGCAAGATGAGTCGTCCGTTCTGGACGCCGGTTCTTTAGAGGCTTCAGTGGAACCGGTGGTTCCGATGGAGGTTTCTTTGGAGTCTCAGGGGGAGACTTTGATTTTGCAGGATGTGGCCTCTCCTGAGGCAGGTCAGGCCGAAGGGGCTTCTCAGGTTTCTGTACTCCCCTCCCTTCCCAGGGTGGTTAGACCCTCTCCTTCTGTTTCCAAGGCTTCTTCCAGAGGCAGGCCAGGTTTAGCTTCTGTTGGTGTCAGTCCTAGTTCTGCAGGGTCTGTGCCTAAGAAGCACATGCTTAAAATGGCAGAAGATTTGATTACTCTGATTAGAGGTTCTTTGCCCCCTCCTGATAAGAGGCCTAGGGTGGAGCCAGAGCTGGAAAGTTTTGAACAGGCTTCGGATGTTTCAGAGTCTTCGGCTGAAGACTTGCAGGAGTACACTCCTTATTCTGAATCTAATGCAGAAGATTCCACTCCTTCTGCTTCTCCTCCAGAGGATTTTTCTTTTTCAGAGACACTTCATTCTATGAGGGAACATTTTAAGTGGGAAGGTCAGGACTTCTCTGACTCACGGAAAAGGCTTAGGGAATTTTTGTTTTTACCTCAACATAGGCCCTTAGCTATACCCCCTGTTCTGGATGTTGTGCAAGATGTATTTTCAGAGGCTTCTCTTAATCCTGATTCTCTGCCTCCTGCGCCTGTTAAACCGGATAGGTATTACAGGGTGCCTGAGGCTCATAAATATCTCTATAAGAGTCCTAGGGCGGACCCAGAAACTATTAGTCAGGGACCTAAGGGGGTCAGGGCCTCTGTTGTAAAGAATCCGGTTCCTCTAGATAAAGAGGCCAGAGCTTTGGATAGATGGGGAAAGAAGGTCTATACATCTTCTACCTTAGCAATGAGGGCTTTGAATTGCCAGTTTCATATGTTGAAATATCAAAATTTTCTTCTTTCACAATTGAAATCTAAGGTGGATGCTCTGGCAGAAGGCATTGAGTGTAAAGAATTACAAGATTTGGTGCATGTTTCTGAACAGGTGGGTAAGCATTCTTTACAGTGTGGTTTTGATGCTTTGCAGGCCTCTTCTAGGGTGGCTGCCACTGGTTCAGTTCTTCGCAGGCACGCCTGGCTTAAGGATCAGAATTTATCTGACTATGTTAAGACAAGGATTTTGGATGCTCCTTTGCAGTCTGAAGTGTTGTTTGGCCCACCTGTGGAGTCAGTCTTGAAGAAAATGGAAGACAAGGCTAAGTCTATGCAGACTGTTAAAGATTTTTTGCAAGTTCAGCCTCCAGTTTAGTAGAAATTGGCCTGCTAAGGGGTGGACGTATCCTTCTTCTGATTCTCAGTCTAGGGGTAGATCTAGACGTGGTAGGGGCAGAGCTCAGAGTTCCTCCAGACCTAGAACATGGAGTTCACCTGCACAATCTTCGAGTGAGGGCAGGGGCCAGTCCTTTCGTAAACAGGCCCAATGACCCACTTTTTCAGCTGCCAGATCCTTCTTGCCTGGCAGCACCTTTGGGAGGACGGTTGGCACTCTTCAAGGAAAATTGGATTTTTATTACCCAGGACAAATGGGTATTGGATATCATACACCAAGGTTACAAGTTTTATTTCCATACCTTGCCTCCTTTCAAAGGCATGCCAGACGTTCCTCCTCAGCAAAGACTAGAGGCTCGCAAACAGATTTCTCTACTACTTCAGATAGGAGCTATACAACCGGTCCCTCGGCCAGAAGTGGGCCTAGGATTTTATTCTTGCCTGTTTCTAGTACCAAAGAAAGGGAACACGTGGAGACCAATTTTGGATTTATCTATCCTCAACACATATCTGGACATTCCCAAGTTCAAAATGTTGACGTTACAACAGCTTTTACCTCTGCTGGGCAAAGATCACTGGATGGTGACTCTGGATCTCAAGGAGGCTTACCTTCATGTTCCTATCAGGCCCAGTTGCAGGAAGTATCTGCGTTTTCGGGCTGGGACTTTTCATTATCAGTTCTCTGCATTGCCCTTTGGCTTATCTACTGCCCAGAGTGTTCACGAAGGTTCTGGCTCCAGTGGTAGCTTTCTTCAGGCTAAGAGGAATACAAATCTATCCTTATTTGGACGATTGCCTGATTCTGGCTCAAGGAAAGGACGAACTTCTTCATCATTTACAGTATGTGATGGCAGTGTTAAGATGCCTAGGGTATTCTGTGAACGAAATAAAGTCCAGTCTAGTACCCTCTCAGGACATGTGCTTTCTGGGTGTGAGACTGAATACAGCATCCCAGATGGCCTTTTTGACCCTGGACAAACAAAAGAATCTTTCTCTTTATTTCCATCAATTGTCTCGTCAGTCCAGGCTGACTGCAAGGACAGTCCTTCAAGCCTTGGGGTTCATGGCATCTTCTATTCTGGTACTTCCCAATGCCAGACTGCATATGAGGAAGCTACAATGGTATCTCAAAAATGTATGGACACAACACTGCCAAGATATGGACACTGTCATTCAGATAATACCTTGCATTCAAAAGGAATTTTTGTGGTGGGCTCAGGAATGTCACCTAAACAAGGGACTCTCTGTGACCCGACCAGAGGCGAGTCAGATTCTAACGACCGTTGCCTCAGACAAAGCTTGGGGAGCTCATCTAAATGGAAAATGGGTACAAGACACGTGGCCTGCCAGACTTCAACATTTACATATCAACTTGAAGGAGATGTTAGCAGTCCAATTTGCATTGATAGCTTTCAAGGATTTACTTCTTCCAGGGCAGGTGTTGATTCAAACAGACAACACAACTGTCATGTGGTACATCAACAAGCAAGGGGGGACACATTCTTACCCTCTATGCAGACAAGCAATGATTTTGTGGGAGACTGCTCTCAGTTTGCAGCTAAATCTTCAGGCAAGGTTTCTGCCAGGAGCACTGAACTCCTTAGCAGATGTGTTGAGCAGACAAATTATGGATCCCCACGAGTGGAAATTGGATCCTCATGTATTTCAGAAATTGACAGTGTTATGGGGAACTCCAGACATAGATCTGTTCGCTTCTCCACTAAATTACCAGTTGCCAAAGTTTTGCACAAAAAGGTTTCATCCCACAGCTTGGAAAGTGGATGCTCTCTCATTCAATTGGAGCAATCTTCACGTGTATGCCTTTCCTCCACTGCCTCTCCTCCCAAAGGTACTCCTGAAGGTCAGACAGGACAAGCCAACCATGATTTTAATAGCTCCGGATTGGCCTCGACAACACTGGTACCCATTACTGAGAAGTCTGGTACGGGAGCCTCCATGGGCTTTGCCTTCGATTCCACACCTGCTGTCTCAGGAGAACAGTCATTTACTCAATGTCAAACTCCACTCTCTGCATCTGACAGCCTGGCATATTCTGTTTTAAACCCTGGAGGGTCTCAGCTTCCACAACAAGTTTTGAAGGTTATTTTGGAGGCCAGAAGGCCTAGTACAAGGAAAGTTTGCGCAGATAAATGGAGGAGATTTTTAATTTGGAGTACAGCAAAGGACTTTGATGTTTCTACACCTAATTTAAGTGTTGCTCTTCAATACCTTTCTGAGTTATTGGACAAAGGTTTGTCCTTCTCCTCTATAAAGGTTCATGCTGCAGCAATTTCTGCTCACTATAACTGTGACCCACCATTATTTTCTCATCCTTTGTTTAAACAATTCCTTAGAGGGGCAAAGAATATAAGACCCCCACGTAGAGCTCCTACTCCTGCTTGGGATCTCAATTTTGTGTTGGAGAAACTCACTCTACAACCTTTTGAGCCTGCAGCTACTGCCGAGTTGAAATATTTATCATGGAAGACTGCTTTTTTGTTGGCCATTACCTCTGCGAGAAGGGTTTCTGAATTACAGGCCCTTATGGCGGTTGAGCCTTTCTTAATTTTCCACAAGGATAGGGTGTCTTTGCGTACTAACCCTTCCTTTATGCCTAAAGTGGTTTCCAGTGTGGCTTTAAACCAAACTATTCATTTGCCTACTTTTTATGCAAACCCCCAGAATAAAGGGGAGAAGATTTTGCACACTTTGGATATACACAGACAGTTGCGATATTATTTGAGCAGAACTAAAGGGTTCAGGCAGTCTCAGCAGTTGTTTGTTTCATTTGCTTTGGGTTCTCAGGGCAAACCTGTTTCAAAACAAACTATTTCTAAGTGGATTGGTTTTTGTATTGCTTTCTGTTATTCCCATCATGGTAAGGAGATTCCAGCTGGGATTAGGCCTCATTCCACTAGGGCTACTGCCACTTCTACAGCTTTTTTTAAGGGGGGTGGCTACTAAAGATATTTTGGAGGCAGCTACTTGGAGTTCAGTGCATACTTTCTCTAAGCATTACCACCTTCCACTTTACTCTAAATCTAGGGCTGGTTTTGCCACTGCAATTTTACAGGGCATTTTGGCAGCTCCTAATGCTTTATAGTTTTGCCATCCTCCCTTACCTCTGCTTTGGGATTCTACCCATATGTAAGGACTGCAGCAATGTGAGATGAAGAACATAGTACAGTTTTGTACCTACCATAAATGTAGATGTTCGAAGATCCACATTGCTGCAGTCCAATTTACCCCCCCTCCTTCCCCTCTGTAGTTACAGGTGGTTGTGTGGTTTGGGTTGTGAATATTGTAAATATGGTTAGTGCAGGGGTGGTTGGTTGTTCTTTGCTGTTTTTTGGCTTTGGCCTTTCTTTTTAGGGCCTTCTGACATCTGGGGCAAGAAAAGACTGAGGAAATGACGTCGGTCATGCGCTTTTGTACCCTGACGTCCTGATGTCAGTTTTAAGCGCCTTGACCGACGTCAGCCTAATACTTTGGTATTCGGGCCGACCGAGGACAGCGGACTACCCATATGTAAGGACTGCAGCAATGTGGATCTTCGAACATCTACATTTATGGTAGGTACAAAACTGTACTTTTCATGTTAGACCTGCTGGCTTGTCTGTGGAAGCATTGTGGGGTGAATCAACTAAAGACCACCCCCTACCATCGGTGACTATATCGTGGATTTTGTGCAATTAACGCTGTGTGAAGGAACTGCCGGTTAACCCAGTGGCAACTGTCAGGCACGAAGGGTGTATTTCAACAGTCTTGGACTGGATTCTACATAAGACTACCTTACCGGCCCGGGACTTGCCAAGTACCTCCTCTGACAGCCAGGCTTAGATAGTAGCTGCCTAGTGACTTACCCTGCTGAAGCAGAACTATGTTTTTGTGGTCACTTTTGTGGTTTTACGCTTGTGAACATTTTCAGTAAGTGAAATTAGTAAGCTTACATCGTACCCTTTCTACGGAGCTGCTGTGCATTTAAAACGCTTTCTTTGTTTTATTGCAACTATTAACTAAGTAGTTAAAAGCACAGGACTGCAGAAGAGCTACATATAGTATACTGCAAATAGCGTTTACACTTGTGCTATCTGTATATTTGTTCCATATCAGCTGTGTAATGTAAATGATTGAGAGGAGTCAACCGCCCTCCTACATGTGTGCACTGAGATGGCCTATCTATTTCAGCCCTGCCAGTAACAGGCGACATACTTGCCTAGTAGACACACTGTGCTCTGAATGTTTTATGCTGTAATAGCATGATATTGTATTTGCATGATAATATAGAGCACGCTAGAGTCTTACACCCACTTGCAAGTGTGCATAGAGAAGCGTGGCCTAATTTCTTAGTAGTACTGTGGAAGCATGGAAACAGTGTTAAAACTGCTATCTTAGGGTATAGTTCAGATATCTCACACCCTCTCGCAAGCATGCACAGAGAAGCATGGCCTAATTTCTTAGTAGTACTGTGGAAGCATGGTATAGTTCAGATATCTCACACCCACTCGCAAGCGTGCACAGAGAAGCGCGGCCTAATTTCTTAGTAGTACTGTGGAAGCATGGAAACAGTGTTAAAACTGCTATCTTAGGGTATAGTTCAGATATCTCAAACCCACTCGCAAGCGTGCACAGAGAAGCGTGGCCTAATAGTCAGTGTGCTTGAACAGGAGCTGATGACACTGTTTTGTCTTGTTTAAACGCTGTAGTCTGATATTTTATTGTTATAAGAAGTATTTTAAATTTGTAAACTGACAATGTGGAGTTACTTGTACAATACTACATAATTCTTTGCTACTGTTACAAACACTGAATTGTTTCTATTTGTTTTTTGTTAATTTAAGTTAGGCCTAACTTTCTACTAACTCTCCACTAATACAAACTTAGTACCTACCAGCATATCCTCACTCTTCCCTCCACACTCAAACCACACCACCAACAGTATCCAACCACCACTCTCAAAAAATGCATCTCAGACTAGGAATTCTTTGTTTTACACTCGCATACCTAACCTACATCACAACCATTCATACTAATACAACATTAGAAAACACTGCATTCCATATAACATACTTAAGGAAATCAAACACACCCTCAGATTTCCCAATCACTCCCACATTATTTAAGGACAACTCAGTACTATGCATATATAAGTTTCACATAACCACTTCTTACACTAGAAAAATATCACTTGGATCCAACACAATAGTAACACACACTATTAAATGTATACTATTTATCACAAAGAAACTACTCACTTCAGGAGACATACACCCAAACCCAGGACCACTTAACACACTATCAACCAAACAAACCTCAGACCTATCGATACTTAATATCAACACTAGGGGATTATCTAACAAACTTCCTGCCTACACTAGGGGATTATCTAACAAACTTCCTGCCTACATGCATTTATAGGCCACTACTCCCCAGACATACTAACCATTACTGAGACCTGGCTAAAACCAAACACCCTAGACGAGGAAATCCTTCCACTATGCTATAATATATTAAGACAGAACATAGTAAGCAAGAAGGGAGGTGGAATTGCTATCCTCTTTAAAAGTACAGTCAACATAAAACCCCTACAAAACCCTTTTACCTAAATTTCAAAATGCCGAAATCTTAGGCTCAGTCCTATATGTAAACACCACTCAAAAAATCATTATATTCTGCTGTTACATCCCCCCAGGAAATAACCCCCCCCCCCACCACCATTGACGAAATCCTACACTGGACTACAGATTTATCTTCCACAGGAAACCATCCTACTAGGGGACCTAAATACTGACTGGTTAGCATATAACTCTAACAACCCCACTAGCCACGTCAGTCTCTTTGTTTTTTCCCAACTCATCCACGAACCCACTAGAATAGATAAAAAAAACAAAACAAGACGCTAGTCAATTGCCCCAAACAAAACTACCAGACAAGATGCCTACCAGACACTCTAAGTGACTATCTCCCCACAGTCCTCCTTCATAAACACGCCAACTTAGCTAAGCCCATAGCTTTTAGAAAAGTCAGAGATGACCGCAAACTAAATATACAGGATCTTAACTCCATTCTAAAACAGTATAACTGGGAACCACTTAAAACCCTAAGTTTAGACCAGGCCATTGACTACTTTAATAGCACTTTCATTAATGTCCTGAATTTAGTTGCACCCATTAGGAAAGTTAGAGTTAAGAGAAAGTATGCACCATGGCTAAGTAGGGAAACAAGAGCCCTACTGAAGTCAAGAGATAAGGCTTGGAAAATGTGAAAAAGAGAAAACACTAGCCTATCCAAACAAACTACCAACAACTCAGAAATCAGGCCAAGAAATAAACAGAATTATTTCCTTGCTGCTCAAAATAATCACTCAAAAGACCCTCAAAAGTTTTGGCACACTATCAACTCACTGTTAAAACCAGGTAAAACCACCACTCCAACTCCCACTTCCACCAACAATACTAAAGACATGGCCTCCCAATTTAATCAACACTTTACAAAATCTATCCTGACTTTATCCTCCCAGCTATCCAAAAACAAACTTTCAGATATCTCAACAAAATACCCTGATAACATCCCCTCCTTTACTCTCTCATCTGTTCCTACCTCTACTATTAAAAAAACTCCTCCTAAAACTGAAGTCTACCACCTTCGCTGCCGACAATCTACCTGCTAACTTCCTAAAAGTAGCTTCTGAGTCCATATCTTACCCTGTATCAATCCTTATCAATCGCTCCATACAGGAAGCCTACACCCCTCAAGTTTGGAAAGTATCATATATTATTCCACTTCACAAAAATGGTAATTCCTATGATTTCTCTAATTATCATCCAAATGCCATTCTATCCCCTCTATCTAAACTACTCGAAAAATGTATCTACTCTCAAGTAATGGATTTTCTAAACTCACACAATCTTCTCTCCTCCACACAACATGGCTTCCGGCAACACCATAGCACAACAACTGCTCTTCTCCGTTTTACTAACCTGGTAAACCAACACAGAAACAACAACTTTGTATCTGCTATATTTTTAAACCTCTCGAAAGCATTTGACATGGTCTCACACTCCCTATGACACCCTTGCCTGTCTAGCCTTTGACCCTCCAACTATTGCCTGATTTAAAAATGATCTGTCAGATGGGCAGCAATCTGTCCAGTGGCAAGGTATACTATCTCCTCTACTCCCAACAACCATAGGTCTACCACAAGGCTCTATATTAGGTCCTCTTGTTTTCTCGAGTTTCACTAACAATCATCATACCTCCACCCAGCCTGCTACACTCATACAGTACGCAGATGAGTCAACTCTTATCTGCTCTGCACCCTCACTTTACCATGTTACAACAACTCGCTCGGGATTCCTTTAGCTTAGTGGAAAGTTGGATTACTCAGATCCAACTTATCCTGTCTTTTGGCTTTTCCTGGTTAGGGGTCGCCACAGCAGAACTCCGGTCCGCTAATGGTTGGCAGTGAATCTTTACGGTGTCGAGTTGCCAGCCCGGCACCCAACCTTCAAAGAAGGCACACACATGCTCACACCTACCTGCATGTCTTTAAATTCACTCAACCATGGAGAGAACATGCAGACTCCTCACAGAAGGCACTCCAGGCGAGAATCGAACCGGAGAACCTCTTGCTGTGAGGCAACAACGCTAACCGCTGCACCACCGTGGCCTACCAGATCCAACTTATCCTAAATCCCAAAATGATTAAATTGGTTATTTTCGCCCCCAACAAATCTATTCCTACCTCTCTATCCTTATCAGTCACTTCCAAAAATGGTACTATATCATCACCCCCTCTGATCACACCCAACTCCTGGGTGTAGAAATTGACAAAAACCTACAGTTTGATGTCCACATTTCGCAAACCATCAAAAAAGTCCATAAAAAAATGGGAACACTGTACAGACACAAAAATTTTCTCTCAAAACAACAAGAATCTCCCTAGCCCACCCCTTCTATTTTCCACTCTAATTTATGCGACACCAATCCTTACCTATGTCAATAAACACTATCTTGCTAGACTTCTGACATGTTACAACAAAATTGCCAAGTTCGGTAATAACTGCCCCTTCAGAACCCATCACTGTCAGGCTCTAAAGGAACTACAGTGGCTAGAATTTCCCCAACTACTCAATTACCATCAACTAATCATTGCCTACAATACTGTGATACATCCTGATAGAACCCTAGCACTAAATCACCTACTCACACCCTACAAATCAAATCGTCCCCTTCGCTCCACTGACAAAGCACTCCTTTGTATCTCTAAGACTAACAACACTACAGGTAAAGCACTATTCTCCCATAACGTAGCTAAATCCTGGAATAACCTTCCCCCTGCTTTATCTTCTGCCTGCACTATTACACTGTTAAAAAACCCACTTAAATTACACTTAATAAATTCCTAGCTATGTCCATGCATTACCTAAACTTCACTGTTTCTACTACCACAAATAGCTTCAGATCCAGTTATACCTACTGTAATTTTTTATACAGTATCAGGAATTATATTTTCTGCTCAGGTTCCTAATAGTTATACTAGCTCATGCTAAACTTACACTAATTAATTTCTATAAGTAGTCTCTGTCTCTATAGTCAGGTATAATGCTTATCTAGTGTCAATTTCTGTTTCTGTATCGAACGTTGTATTTTTTTATCTGGTGTCAAATTTTGTTTTTGTATCAAAAGTTGTATTTTTATCTATTGTAAATTTTTTGCTTCTGTATAGATGATCATATTGTTATCATATCGTTCGACTATTTGTTTTTTTGTACTGAATGTGGAGCTTTTCTCCCCAGGCCTCCGCTGTAAATGGACATGTGTCCAGTCGGACTATCCCGGTAAACAAATGTAAAATAAATAAATCCCAGACTAATGGTCTGGTGGAGAGGTTAAACTCTACACTCAAGTCCATGCTACAGGCATTTGCCGACCAGTTTAAGAGGGAGTGGGACAAATATTTGCCCCATCTATTTTTGCTTACAGAGAGGTTCCCCAGGAATCCACAGGTTTTTCACCCTTTGAGTTGCTGTATGGGCATAGGGTGAGAGGACTGCTAAATTTGATTTGCGATGATTGGGAGAGTGAGTCTGAATCCCACAAGGAGTCTGTTATGGCATATGTCCTAAACCTCAAGACAAGGCTTTGGGAACTCATGGGCTTGGCCCAGGAGAACCTGGCAGAAGCCCAACAGCAGAAGAAGATCAGGTATGACAGGAATGTTTGAGTTAGTGAGTATGCTGTAGGGTATCAGGTAATGAATCTCATTTCTGGCAGACACAACAAGCTGCAGGCAGCTTGGGAGGGACCCTTCAAAATGGTAAGGAAGGTCAGTGATGTTAACTACATGGTAGAACTGCTAGGGAGGAGGCAGGGGCACAAACTGTATCATGTTAACCTGATGAAACCTTACCATAATAGAGAGGCCCTTGTGCTGAGTATTTGCAGTGGATGGCAGGAGGAGTCTGAGGGGATGACTGATGATCTCAGTGAGGCTCGGACTGACACCTCAGTGGAAGGGGTAGCAATATACCAGCAGCTATCCCCTACCCAAGTTCGAGAAATACGAGCAGTGTTACAGGAGTTTGGGGGCATGTTCACTGGGAAACCAGTTTGTACCCACCTGGTGCAGCACCATGTGGATACAGGACCCCAAAGGCCTATTAAGCAGGCCTCTTATAGGGTGCCTGAGAAGGTCAAACATACTCTGAGGGAGGAGATGCAGGAAATGTTGGAACTAGGGGTAATCCAGGAGTTCAGCAGTCATTGGGCCTCCCCACTGTTGCCGGTAGCAAAGAAGGATGGCAGCACCAGGGTCTCTATGGACTAAGGAAATTAGTCACACAGAGTCGGATGCTTATCCCATGCCTAGGACAGATGGAAGCCCAAAAGCAGCTGGCTGGGGCTAAGTATCTTACCACTATTGATCTTACCATGGGCTACTGGCAGGTGCCCTTGACTCCCAATGCTAGTGAGAGATCAGCCTTTGTGACTCCTGTTGGCTTGTATGAGTTCAAGAAGATGCCCTTTGAGATGAAAAATGCCCCAGGAATTTTCCAGAGGCTGGTAGATCGTATCCTAGCAGGAGATTTTGCCATTTCATACCTGCATGATATTGCCATCTGCAGCCATTCCTGGCAAGAGGACCTTCAGCATGTCAGTGAGATGCTAAGCAGACTACAGAGGGCAGGATTGACCATTAAGCCCAGTAAGTGTCAGGTGGGTTTTGCAGACGTCTCCTACCTGGGACATAGAGTGGGGAGTGGTAAGATCAGACCAGAACCTGCCAAAGTTGAAGCCAATCAGGCATGGCCTGCCCCTGTTACCAAAAGCAGGTGAGGACATTCTTAGGAACAGCAGAGTACTTCAGAAAGTTTGTCCCCAGTTATAGTACCATAGCTGCTCCCTTCACAGACTTGACGAGGAAAAAACAGGCCAGATGAGGCAGTGTGGACCCCAGCATGTGAGCAGGCATTCCAGAATCTTAAAGGAGCTTTGGGAGGAGACTCTGTGTTAGCTATTCCAGATTACAGAAAAGAATTTGCTGTGCAGGTGGATGCTTCAGACCATGGGATGGGGTTGTACTCAGCCAGGTTTCCTCAAAGGGAGAAGAGCACCCATTGGTATATCTCAGTTCTAGGCTTCAACCCAGGGAGGAATGCTATGCAGCTGTAGAAAATGAATGCCTAGCCATAGTGTGGGCATTGCAGAAACTTAAGCCTTACCTGTAAGGAAAGAAATTCACTGTAGTTACAGACCACAATCCCTTAACATGGCTTCATCGAGCCAGCCAGAAACATGCTAAGCTATTAAGCTGGAGCCTAGGGTTGCAGGCTAATGATATGGTTGTGCAGCACCACAGTGGGTTTAGCAATGCCAACGCAGATGGGCTCTCAAGATAGGCTTATCCCTCTCAAACAATGTTTCTCAAGGGTCACTTGGAAAACTAGCTTGAGTCTTTGATGGGGGAAGAAGTGTCACGAAAGGAGATACTGCCAGCACAGCTAGCTGGAATTTTGTAAATAATTATGTCATTTGTGAGTATCAACATGATTTATATAAGATGCTTGTGTTACAAATGTATTAGAACTGTATGTCATGTGTATATCAAACTGGTTTGTACAAACGTGTGTGTTAAAAGGGTATTTTATAAAGTGCTTGTGCTTAAAATGTGACCAAAGTGTACCCTACTGGAAGAGAACAGAAATGTACATGCACCATTGTAACTGTTTAAATGTATATATTTTAATGGTGGAAACTGGAATACAGGAGGTTAACTTCAGAAAAATAACTGAAATTAAATTACTTTATGGCTACCCAATAACAGATGTTATCTTTCAGATTTCAATGCAGCCAGAGATAAGAGTCTCTGCTGAGAAGCTTCCTGTATTGTCTTCGGAGTGAACTAATTACTAGTTTTGAAATGTGAAGGAATGCAATTGTGTTGTGACTTCCCACATCTGCCAAAGATCTGAAGTCTATGTATTTTCACAAGTAGCAGCAAAATATTGTCAGCTTACAACAGTGGGGGTATCACCTGGGATTGAGTCAGGTGACCAGAAATTATGTCATTCTGCAAGCTATTACAGCAGTACTGTTGGAGATATTAAAGTCTCTTAGAGAGAGAGAGAGAGAGCATTCTGTATTTTGTCTTGGACCAGACAACAACCATTCACCACACATTTATTTTGCTCTATCAGTAAGTTTCTATGATGTAGCATTTCTCTTAGATACAGTCAGGACTATAGTGAAGCTTAGTTTAGGTATTTGTCTTTATTTATTTGAGACTGTCCTGTAATATTGTTTTAAATATTTCCTTTGGTTTTGAACTCCGATGTCACTGTGAATATATACTCGGTATTTGCTTGTTTTATTACTTGTTATGAAATATATTTAAACCTGTCATTGTGGCTGATCTGTGTAGAGGTATTTAAGTTTTGAGAGTACTTGCATATTTATTTGGTAACACTGTGTGGGTCACTCCTAATAGCCTTGCTCTTGGTCAAACTACTATTTGTATTCCTAGTATGCAGTAAGATTGGATACCCTTTGTTAAGTGCTGTAAAGTAGCTGCTAAGGAGTTGACTGTTGGCAGTGGTAACTACCTTATAGTCTGGGCAGAACGGGGCTTTGCTAGTAAACCTGTGTCAGCCTCTCCCAGGTGGTGTGTGTGTGTGCGTGTGTGCGTGTGTGCGTGTGTGTGCGTGTGTGCGTGTGTGTGTGTGTGTGTGTGTGTGTGTGTGTGTGTGTGTGTGTGTGAGCTACTTGGGTAGGGACACAAAGCACTGGTTGGACAGAGAGGGTGCTGGAGGCCTTGGTTTGGTCACTCAGCTGATGTCTGTGCCAGTGGGGAGTCTTATTTGGGGATTTGGAGAAAGAGGCAAAAACCAACCCCGGACTGACTGTGGTCTCTGTGTACTCTTAAGGGAAATTGCACCTGATGCAGAGAGCTGCATCTGGAAATACTGTGTGTGTACATGTTATCTTCCCAGAGTATGCCCCCCACTGTTGATCGTGGTGAGGATTGAGGCTCCTTGATTACTAGCCCAGTGGTGGGTCATCACACCTGCACTTAGCTTAGAAATATGTAGAGGGTTATGAAGTGGATTTGTTTGAGGCTTGGGATAAACTCAACATAACTTCATAGAAATAAGATTTGAATGAAAGGGGTTTTTTATCCAGAACCCGATGATTTTTTTAGGTGAGTGGAATGTTTGTGAATATGAAATTTGAGATGGTTGAGGAAAAGGTTTTGGTATTGTGTTCCTAAGAGGAGACTCTTATGATATTGCCTTTGGTGGTGTGTTGTATTTGGCATACAACTGGGTTTGTTTGGGAAGCTGTAATATAGTTATCTGATATCAGGAGGTCAGAATGTTGAGCTGTTATATCAGCTAAGCCAGTTAGTATCTGGATTTGGAGTAAAAAGAAAGAGAGCAGTATATATTTATTGACGGGAAGGGAGCCACAAGATGGTAATAAGTGGAAAACTGGTTTAGTGGTTAGGGATGATGATACAAGGGAAGTAGTTTGCTGAGAGACTTTAGGGAAGGGAAAGAGGAGTGTTTACATGAGGCTTTTGTGAATTTTTTTTAACATGAAGGGACTGTTGAATGGTGGAATTTAAATTTAGCTGAGAGTAGCGGGAGGATGTATTGATGGAATGAGGTCTCTTGTACTTTGGAGAAGGGTGCTGCTGTGTGAGATGGATTTTATCTGTGGATGGGTGTAAGAAAGATATTTGGGATTTGCTGAGAAAGAAGGAAAGTGGGGTAGATTATGTTGTTTTGAAAGTTTTAGTTGTTTTATCTGTAACATAGTTAAGAAAAGGGTGGAGTGTTAGTTTGGCTTTAAGGGAGGAGGAATTGTGGGAGAAGGTGTGTGTTGGGGGGTGGTGTGAAGCTGATGATACAAGGATGGCTGTGGAATTTGGGGTTGGAAGGGAGTAAAGAGTGTTAACAGCCGCTTCATTAATGGGTGGCCAATCAACCTGCACATGCTGAGATATGGCAGCATTGTGTATATAGAAGAATGCTGATAACACACAATAGCATTTTACCCCTCCCTCCACTGCAGTAATGTATTGCATTTTATCAGTGCATCTTTCCACTGCTCCAGTCCAGCTTAATGTGCCCCAATTCAGCAGCCCCCTTTACAAAAATAACTCACTCCAAGATTTTATGCTGGAAGCATAAACCCAAGGCAGCTCTGTTGTTCTAATGACAATTAGTTGTCTCAAAGAAGTTATGCAGAGGGGAAGACTAACAAGAACCCAACCACTAGATCTATGAAGAGTGGAACTTGAGTATTTTCAAATATTGAAACAGTTTTGAAGATGTAGTTTATACAAATTATTATTTCTGCTATTTGCCTTCTGAAGTAAACTGTGGAGTGAAGGGGTCTTTGCAGTGCTTTCCAGTTAATACTTGTCCACACCTCCAGTTAGTACTTGTCCGCACCTTATAACTACTGTTTTCAGCTGATCATTTGGGTTTGCTGAGGGCTTGAAGTTAGCATCCCACAAATTAATCCTCTTTTGAGCGCCTCTTTGCTCTGTTAGCTAATTAATCCTTTTGTATGCTCATTGGCTGCAGCCGCCGTGAGAGAACCACATGGTCAGAGGAGTTGGATCCAGTCTACAGAAATATACTTGCCGATCCCAAAAACACTTGCCAGAAATTATTTCAATCATGTAACTATGACTGCAATAGGCACTTAAGTTAAAATAACTTAGAAATAATTATTTACTGATTAAATTTGAGGAGAGACTGCAAAACTCTGCATTCTTCAATTTGCAAGCTAGTGCACTTCCTCGTGTGTGTGTGTGTGTGTGTGTGTGTGTGTGTGTGTGTGTGTGTTAGTTTTTTAATGAGTTGTCACATTTTGCAGACAGCAACCAAGTGCAAGTTAGTATGCGGTACACTTGGAAGGATGCTCTCATCTGTAATATGGGGTACAGTTCCAAAACTCTTAACCACACCTGTGTTCACCACCTCAAATTTCAACTGTTTCCCTTCCGGAAGTATGAAACTGGAGATGTGAAACATCAGAAAAAAAAGTACTATTTCTTTTTTCTGGAGGAAGTGACAGATACTCACCAGTTGTGTTATCGTGTCCCAGCTGGTTTTGTGGTGCCATAACCTTTTATTTTAATATTCTGAGGTAGGTGCATCCTTTCTTGGTATGTGGAAGTGAGAAGAACATGGAGACCATTAGGGAGCAGGCTTATACAAAAGGGAAATCGAAGTAATAATCAGATATGAATCCACCATGAAAATGATTGTAGGGTCAGAAGGGCTGATTTTAAGGGGCACTGGGAGTTATAATGCCTAGCAAGCACTGTCATAGCTGTTAAAGATGTCCGACTACATTGCTGCAGACTTGGGTTTGAATCTCATTACCTTCCATTAACAGATTGTGTGACACTGAGCAAGTGCCTTAACTTCTCTTGCTCCTGTGTTATCTCCTTAAACGTTCCGGAGTCGGCCGTTGAAACTACTTGGTTAATAATATATAATAAAATGTTCCACAAATAAATCTGTACTAGAAGTTGTGTAACACTTTGATACTGTGTCTTCTAAGCAATGCAACTGCACAGTTTTACAGAACTGCTTCATTACTGCCAACATTACTGGGAGAACACAGGAACAAACATCCTGTCTTAAACTCAAGCATGCATCTGCTTAGGTTTTGTGGCAGCCCATTAAATAGACACATTGATAAGCTGCCAGCAGTCTGGGGAGGTACATCTAGCATTTCTTTTGACTTGAAAAGCAGCAGCCAACTTCTCTGTTAAACACTCCCTTCTGCAGCCCCTCTGCACTTTCCCTTTATTGCCTGCTGTCACACACAATCTGAAGGAGTTGGAGATTTACAATTTAGCATTTAGCAACATGTCAACACCAATGACAGCAGATCTGATTCATATTATCACCCTCTAAATTTTGCCTAATTTAATGCTTTTGTGGATCTGCTGAGTGACGGTGATGTCATTCTTGACATACGCTAAGCTAGGGTCATTCAAATATTTCAAGGTGACCACTTTTTCATTTTGTACTGTACCCCTTCCAGCACACAGGCACATCTGGCAAGCAGCAGTGTGTATCCCCAAAGTGCAATAAAAACTTCAACTTTCTTTAAATTTATATTAAAAAATGCTGTTTCATGGATTTGATTTTGGTTTAAGTTAGTGTTTAAGACAAGTTAATAACATGCTTTCTAAAAGTGAAAATATTATGTTTTTCCTTTTCTGTATAGTAACAATTTAATGATGGAAGGGGAAGCAGATTTAGGTGTATAACACTCAAACGAGTTTTTACAGCTTTACTGCTTTGTTGGTGTAAAAACTCCATGCTGCGCTGCTTTGTTTCCCCTTGCTTGACCCAGAGCTCACATTTTCCATCTTATCAGCATACTTTACTCTGCATTTGTAGCCCTTTACGGTATCATCCTCCATCTTGATTCTTTCCTCATAGACAGACCCAGGCTGATAACCGTTTGGTCGTCATCGAGTATAACTAGTTCTATAAAGGCACCATTACTTATTGAATTCCAAACGTTACTGGTGCTAAGTCTGGCAATTTATTACTGCCTTGTTGGGTCACATGACATACTCTGTAGTCCTTGTGTATACTGTCTTGTGTGGCACCGCTTTAGTATCATATGGTCCATTGCAGCACATTTACTCAAATATACCAGGCCAAAAGTAATGAGACAAAAACAGTATTGAAAAAAAACCACCATAGATTGCTCTGTCGCCCAGGCAGATTTTTGGCTGGTCAGTTGGTTAGCAATTTGGTGCAGTACTTTGCATTGCCAACTCTGTTTGGCCGTTTTGTTCTGTTTTGGAGTAGGATACTATCTGTGTAGTTTGCTTGTCATCCATGTGGGTATAACTGTTCACTGTCAAGAGTTATGATCTGCAGTCGTCACTTTCCATGCATGTCAGTTCATAAACATACAGTGAATGTTACGATGAGGGCCAACAGTGGTCAGTGTCACAGTACTGTAGCCTATAAATGTACAGTGTCAGTTGCAGTGAAACTGCATCTCATAAGTGTACCATTCATATATTTTGAGAGCCAACTCTGGTGACTGCCTCAATAATATACTTGCACATTTATGTTGCAGGTTACAATGAGGCCCTGCACTGGTCACAGCCACACTACTGTAGCCCATTACAGTGAGGGCCTACACTGGTCATTCCCAAAGTATTGCAGTTTATAAAAATGTACAGCTTATATCCCAGTGAGGTCTGGCACTGCATTCGATAACTGTACAGTGCAGGTTACATTAAACACAGCAGTGATCACTGCCATAGCAGTTAAACATCTCTAATGGTTGTTTCAGTGAGTGCAGTCTCTGGCCAGTGGTGTATCAGTGCATCCCATAAATATGCAGTACATTTTATGTTTAATGCCAGCACTGAACGCTGTCATTAGTGTAGACTATTAATGTAGAATAGAGTTGTAGTGAGGGTCAGCACCAGTCACTGGTGCACAGTTTATAAGCATGCAGTGCAGGTCACAGTGAGACCACCGCTGGCAGTAGTGTAGATTATTAATGTAGAATAGAGTTGTAGTGAGGGTCAGCACCAGTCACTGATGCCCAGTTTATAAGCATACAGTGCAGGTCACAGTGAGACCACCGCTGTCATTAGTGTAGACTATTAATGTAGAATAGAGTTGTAGTGAGGGTCAGCACCAGTCACTGGTGCACAGTTTATAAGCATACAGTGCAGGTCACAGTGAGACCACCGCTGGCAGTAGTGTAGACTATTAATGTAGAATAGAGTTGTAGTGAGGGTCAGCACCAGTCACTGATGCACAGTTTATAAGCATACAGTGCAGGTCACAGTGAAGGTCACAGTGAGACCACCGCTGGCAGTAGTGTAGACTATTAATGTAGAATAGAGTTGTAGTGAGGGTCAGCACCAGTCACTGATGCACAGTTTATAAGCATGCAGTGCAGGTCACAGTGAGACCATCATTGGCAGTAGTGTAGACTATTAATGTAGAATAGAGTTGTAGTGAGGGTCAGCACCAGTCACTGGTGCACAGTTTATAAGCATACAGTGCAGGTCACAGTGAGACCACCGCTGGCATAGTGTAGACTATTAATGTATAATAGAGTTGTAGTGAGGGTCAGCACCAGTCACTAGTGCACAGTTTATAAGCATACAGTGCAGGTCACAGTGAGACCACCGCTGGCAGTAGTGTAGATTATTAATGTAGAATAGAGTTGTAGTGAGGGTCAGCAGCAGTCACTGGTGCACAGTTTATAAGCATACAGTGCAGGTCACAGTGAGACCACAGCTGGCAGTAGTGTAGATTATTAATGTAGAATAGAGTTGTAGTGAGGGTCAGCACCAGTCACTGATGCCCAGTTTGTAAGCGTACAGTGCAGGTCATAATGAGACCACCGCTGGCAGTAGTGTAGACTATTAATGTAGAATAGAGTTGTAGTGAGGGTCAGCACCAGTCAGTGGTGCACAGTTTATAAGCATACAGTGCAGGTCACAGTGAGACCACCGCTGGCAGTAGTGTAGACTATTAATGTAGAATAGAGTTGTTGTGAGGGTCAGCACCAGTCACTGGTGCACAGTTTATAAGCAAGTAGTGCAGGTCACAGTGAGACCACCGCTGGCAGTAGTGTAGACTGTTAATGTAGAATAGAGTTGTAGTGAGGGTCAGCACCAGTCAGTGGTGCACAGTTTATAAGCATACAGTGCAGGTCACAGTGAGACCACCGCTGGCAGTAGTGTAGATTATTAATGTAGAATAGAGTTGTAGTGAGTCAGCACCAGTCACTGATGCCCAGTTTATAAGCGTACAGTGCGGGTCATAATGAGACCACCGCTGGCAGTAGTGTAGATTATTAATGTAGAATAGAGTTGTAGTGAGGGTCAGCACCAGTCACTGGTGCACAGTGTATAAGCATACAGTGCAGGTCACAGTGAGACCACCGCTGGCAGTAGTGTAGACTATTAATGTTGAATAGAGTTGTAGTGAGGGTCAGCACCAGTCACTGATGCACAGTTTATAAGTGTACAGTGCAGGTCATAATGAGACCACCGCTGGCAGTAGTGTAGATTATTAATGTAGAACAGAGTTGCAGTGAGGGTCAGCACCAGTCACTGATGCACAGTTTATAAGCGTACAGTGCAGGTCATAATGAGACCACCGCTGGCAGTAGTGTAGATTATTAATGTAGAATAGAGTTGTAGTGAGGGTCAGCACCAGTCACTGGTGCACAGTATGCAGTGCAGGTCACAGTGAGACCACCGCTGGCAGTAGTGTAGCTCAGAAATGAAAAGTTTCATTCAAGGCCATTACTGGTCACTGTCGTCACAGTGCTAGTTTTACCCTGTAAAAGTGCAGCAAGTGTTGCAGTGATGTCAGTACTGCAATGTTTCACTCACGTTGAGCAGTGTCTTTTCTAGTCCATATTCCTGTCATTTTTTCACAGGAAAAGCAAGCCAGCTTTTCAGGTGACTACACTTCTTGTGTTCTGATGGATGTAAATGCAGTACATGCAGTACCCCTTTGGAATGAGAACCCCTCATTTTATTCAATAAAGTAACAAGACTTGGTTTGCATGTTTGGCATCCGAGCTGGTCCTGTATAGTTAAAGACAGCAGCTTGGTGACACTGAATGGCACCATCTGGTACCTCTCCTGAAACCTGCTCACATTTTGTAAAAGGTCAAATTGTAAATAGCAACAGTTAAACTCTGATCTTATAATGCATGTAGGACAATTCTATGACTACCCTGCTTTATCTGGAAGAAATCCAAAGGAAGGTTAGCACTTACAATGTGTTAAAGGGAACATCATTTTGCTTTAAGTTTGTAACTCCATGTGTTCTCCATACTTTATTTCAAATTGCGTCTCCTGAATTGTCTGCATGAAAGTGAAGACAGACACACAGGGAAAGAAGATTGTATTTCCATGCCAAGACAAAAACTACAGTCCCAGATTTTGTGTTTTGTAGCCTGAAACAATCTGCAGAAGGTTTTAAGGGGAGAAAATGATTGGTGGTGACATCATGTGAAGCCACAAGCAAATTCTGCCAGTAAAAAAGAAAAAAAGTTACTCTTTTTTTTTTTTTTTTTTTTTATTCTATGAGGCATATTATGTTAAAGAAATAAAGGTTTGTAATGCATGGCTTGTTTTTAAAATGGTAAGTATATGTTTTATGAAGTAGAAGCTGCAGACTTGAGCAGCACAGAGTGCTGGCAGTGATGCTGATGGTTGAGTTTATGTAAAGTGATAAAAGTGATTTGCACAGCTTTATGCCACAGAAGGGAATTCAACATCCTTGGTCCAGCTGTAAAATCAGTGTTGATCCAGGCAGAATTCATAGTTTTTGATGTCTCATAAGCCCCTTCATTTAGAATTTAGGTTCAAAAACTGTGCAAATATTACATTAGGGAGCAGAATAGTTTTCTTTAGTCCGAGAAAACTTTGAAGAATCACCTTTTCTTGGTCTGTTTCACATGGCCTTAGTGGGTGACACGTTGTCATGCAAGCCACTGAACCACTTTTTAGAGCGTTACCTTCTTGCCATCCCTAATGATTAATTCCTTACACTATTGGTGTTTTGTGCATTCCAAGGCCTTTGTTATGAAGAACTTTCCAAGTTGCAGGAGACCCATTTGACTTTGCTATCCCTTTGGGCAATCCCCAGCATCACACTAGGTCTAGAGCTTCATAATTGTACACATGAGTGGACGGAAGAAGGGATGACAATGCCTGTCTTCTGTAGCTAGTATTCCACAGTTACCACCATTTGTTTCCTGCTCCTTAACTTCATCTATACTTGGCTCCTTTGAAGGAATTGGTGGCTTTACTTCATTTCACCCAGTGGAGGAGCATGATCTGGTTTTCCATCGCACTTTCTTTGAACAAATACTTGCTCCCTCAATCTCGACTTCATGACAAGTACTATGACTACTGTTTCATTTCTTTTTTAGCTCTGGTCCTCCAGACCCTCACCCAGTTATGTTAATGAAAAAATAACCTGGTGTTAACAGTTGGGAAAAATACATGGGTCCCGTGGTTATTAGCGATGTCTGTAGGAAACTAAAGTTAAATTTAGCGTTGCCTATGAAAAGGGATGCAGATAGGAGTAGGAATTATACATGACCTTATAGTGATTGGCATAATTCAGGTTTAGGTTAGCGCTTGGATAGATTTTATCATGGGAGGAGAATAAGTCACGTGGTAGAAATCTGAAAGCTCAAGTAAGAATATATCTTAATAACCATTAAGAAAGACTTTATTACTGGGGGGATATATATATATATATATATATATATATATATATCTATATAAAATCTATAGAAAATACACACACATGCAATTATGGGTCTACTTCATTTGCCCTAACGTCCGATTGCCCGACACCAAATGACCGAAATGTCATTTGACCGACACTTCATTTGACCGACAAGTATTATTGGCAAGTAAATGGGATATGCCCCCTTCCCCACTGTAGTGTGACCCTGGAGTTAGATTATATAGTTAGGGGGGTGTGGAGGGCACAGCCCACCACTTAATTTCATATTATATTGTTTAGTTTTGCTTTAATATTGCTTAGTAAAACAAAAGTAAGTGGGGGGCTTCCCCCCACACCCCCATTGTGGGGGGGCTGTGCCCCCCACACCGCCCCTCACTATATATTCTAACTCCTGGGTCACACTACAGTGGGGAAGGGGGCATATCCCATTTACTTGCCAATAATACTTGTCTGTCAAATGAAGTGTTGGTCAAATGAAATTTCGGTCAAATGGGGTCTGGCAAATGGGTGTCGGGCAATCGGAAGTTAGGGCAAATGAAGTAGATCCGTTTATGTGTGTGTGTGTGTGTATGTATATATATATATATATATATATATATATATATATATATATATATATATATATATATATATATATATATGGTTGTACTTTGAGTGACATACCCGGATGTTGACATCATTCACACTAAACACAAAAGTTTTACAAAGCAAATACTGACAGTGTACTGCACATGTGCAAGGAAAGCCCTCTCTGCATGGAAACTGAAAGTAAAAGTGGTTTTGCAGGGAGAAGCCCCACTTCTGAAACCCCTATGTGGGATGCTGCTTTCCTATACACATTATTGCTAATTCTACACATGGTTACCTCTCTAACCCTACCAGAGGAAAACAAAATAAAATAAAGTTTTGTCTCAGCTCAGCTGATTAAATTGCTGCTGTCCCTGCCAACCAAGGCCTGCGGACTTTTCGCTTCAGTGAGCTTTTCAACCACATTGCTACCTGCCTAACCCTACCAGAGGAAACAAAATAAAATAAAGCGCATGTTGTGATTTTTACAACTTCAGCAGCATATTATTCAGGTTAGAGCGCACCAAGTTCTTTTACTATTTGTATTTAGTGTCAGCATATTGCTCAACTGTGTTTTGTGGGTTTCGTCTTTACATTGTGCACAGTGACTAATAACAAGTGAAAATTTATGTGTAGGATCCTTACAGTCCTAGTTATTAGTTTCCAGATAGCTGTATTGTAGTGCACAGGACATGTTTACTTATTTTCTGCTAGATATGTGGTTTACAGACAACTGTATAATATTCTGTACTGTACCATTGTAGACTTTGTGTACTTTCTGAGAGCTAGATTATCGGCAGTTACCAGTGTGTGATATTGCTCTCAAGAAATTGGATGAACTTTCATTGATTCCGTACAATTAGTTAACTACTGTACTTCATTCCTTTTCAGTAGTTTGTAACTTTGCCACAAGCAGAAGTCGTTTCAACTAATTTGTAAGCTACTATGCACTTGGTCTGACTGCCTTCATAATTGCTAATGTGTTACCTACAAAACATGTTTGTTTAAGGGATAGTTTGAGATATTTAGTTTGGTGCTTCTATGCACAATATATTCTTAGTGCACTATTTCTGTTTTGTAACTCTCTTCTTCCCTACCCTAGTTAGACTCGTAACCTATGATGTTATGTTGTCCTATCTCACTGTAATTCTTGCAGGTTGGGTTCAGAGCCATTCACCGCTCTGACTCTGCCGAATACTAAAGCTCGAGAGCTTCCATTGGCTCGAGGCTAACCCCTATCCCATGATGTGCCGGGCCACATCCCCAGATCTCATTTACCACTCAAGTGATAGAGAAGTGTTCCTTCTGGCTCGTTGGCTACCTTGCTTTTCTAGATCATTAGTTTTCATGTTTTATGGGTCAGGTCATTGTAGTACTTAGTTTTTTCTCTTTCCAACTACTAGTTAGAGTTCCGTTTAACTTAGAGGACTCTTGCGACCCGTTTAAGTTAGAGGGCTGCTTACCCTTAATGTTAGAATCCATTTGAGTTAGAGGATTCTTCTACCTTTCCCTTTCTTTTCTTGCTGCTACACTATTGTTAAAAAAAATATATATATGTATATATATATATATTTATATTTGTATCCTCTTTTACTGTAGTTATAGTGGTAGTTACAGATTGTTGTGTGTTTTTGCAGTTATAGCCTTTATCTTAAACTTAATTTGTTTGGCTGTAGTGATAGACAGGATGTCTAAAGATAAGGGGGTCTATATTAGAAGACCAAAGATCCGTTTAAGCAAATCTGAAAAGAGCGACACATATTGCGAGAACTACGGAAACGGCGAACATCCAAAAGTCGAAATGTCGATTTGTCATGGTTGGCCCGTCTGTGGTATAGCTCCGTAAGGTAAGTGTGTGATAGTTACGGACCTTAGGGTTAGGGTGTGGGTTAAGGTAAGTGCATAGATAGTGATGTATGTAATGTTTAGTGTAGGGTTAGAAGTAGGGTTTGGTTAGTGTATGTATGTGGTTTATTTATTATGTTTGGGTAGGTAGTATGTAGTGGGTGGTGGGGTTGGCCGACTATGACTTTTCGAGATTTTAAATTTTGCGGTTTAGGGGGTTCGGCGTATTTGCGGTTCGGGCTGTATGTGTCGCTGTTGTAGTATTAGCTCAGAAGGGTTTTCGGGTTTATAATATAGACTCTGATAAGGAGAAGGAACCCAGGGTGCATATGCAGTCAGAGTTCAAGAAGTGCGATAAATGCACTCCAAAGATGTCTCTCATGGATGGGCATACAATTTGTGTTTACTGCCTCGGTGCCATCCATTTACAGGACCCCTGCACCATATGTCACGGATTCAGTAGCAGGGTGCTCCATGAGAGAAGGAGTAAGTTGATGGCAAGGGTTTATTAAAAGAGTACTTTCAGGAAGCTTTAGATACCCAGAGCTCCAAATCTTGCTCCCCTTCTTTAACCCACACTAAATCACAGAAAAGACCGGCCTCTACAGCTCCAGTTTTGGAGCCACCAAAGAAATTGGTATTATCAGAACTGAGGGCTCTCGATTCCGACAAGTCTGGAACCAAAGAATCCTCTTTAATGTCTAAAGTGTCCATGAAGCCAATAGAGAGATAAAGGAGTTGGTCTCCTTTATTGGAGCTGATATCTCCAACACTGAGGTCTCCTATATTAGAAAGAGGCAGATCTCCTTCCTTGTCCATCCGTTCTTCGAGGAGTTTATCTGATGATGACATGGAGCAGGTGGTGAAGAGATTGCTCCAAACACCGGCCCTGGCTAAAGTTTTGTTGTCTCCAGCCCAAAAGGAATCTGAGCCAACCTCTTTCGGTGCCTGCCTTTTTAATTACTCCTCCGATCACCCTGGAGCCTTCGGAGCCTGAGAGATTGGATCCGATAGTAGCTGAACCATTGGCACCGAGACCACCTTTGGAATCTTCGGTTCCCACTTAGACTCTGATGTCCTCAGCTCCTTCCGATGTTGAGAAATCTAGGAGTCCATGATTGCTAGTCTGGTCTGGGGAGGAGAGTTGGTGGACAGTCGTCTGACTCTACCTCTCGGTGCCTCGGTTAAGTTGAGCTTGGCTCCTACCTCAGTTTCATAGCCACCAGCTCTGCCTCTGAGTCGACCTTCTGTCCCTTCGGAGCAGAGAGTCCCTTCGGAGCGGGGTGGGAGGGCTTTTGAACTGATGGAGAGGGTGCTGTCTCCCCAGAGAGCCCCACTCTCTGAGTCAACTTCTCCTCCCTCCCAGCTGCCAGTGTCTATCTCCTCACCACTGCCCCCTCCCAAGTGTATTGACCCAGAACCTCAGGAGGCCCCTGCAGGTGGCATTATCTCTTTCGGAACTTCTCCGAAGTACCTCTCCAAAGTCCCTAGGAAGAGACTGTGCAAGAGGAAGCACATAGACTCCTCTGAGTCTGTCACTTCTGATACCAATTTGGATGACTCTGAAGGGTCCCCACGATCTCCCTCTGAGGATGTCTTTCTACAACATCCTTGAGATCCTGAAACAGAGGGGTGACTGGAAGTCCATCATCCCTTCAGAGGACAAATCTGTATACCTGGAGGCTTTTGGGTCTCGCCCTTCCACCTCCTGGGTGACTCCCCCATTTGACCAACTATTGGGTGTCCTCTCTCGTAAGGCCTGGACAACGCTTGATACAGTGGAGCCTGTTCTGAGGAGGCCTAAAAAATTTATTACTGCTCCCTCAGAGAAGGAATTCCTGACTAAGGGTGTCCCTGTAGATGCGATGGTGGTGGTGGCCACCAAGAAGGAGCTATTGGAGGCCTCCTCGTTTGTCCGTCCTCCTAACAAGGAATCTAGGACCATGAACAGATATGGAAAGCGTGCCTCTTCTTCAACGGCCTTCACCTTACGGTCACTGAATTACCTTACCCATTTTATGAGACTTCACAGGGATCTCCTCAAAGAGCTTGGAGATACCCTTCAGGATGCTGTGGCTCAGGGGTCTATGGACAAAGTATCCTCACAGCTCTCCACCCTCAGGTCCATAGTTAACTCCTCCATGAGACTCATTTCATATGCAGCTGATGGAGCAAATTGAGTTGCAGCGACAGGAATTTCCCTGAGGAGGCATTCCTGGATGTACATTTACAACTTTGCTGAGCCCTTCGTCTTCCTTCACCAATTCCCCCTTTGATGGTTCATCCCTTTTTGGACCAAAGGTGAAAGAAACTTTGACCAGGTGCAAGCAGGATGGGAAAACCTTATCTGCTGTCCATTTTTCTGCCTTGTCTAGACCTTATCCCAAATTTCAAAGGTGCAGAAAGATGGGGTTCTGCAAATCCCAAAAAAAGTTTCTCTGATGCATGTGGTGACTCTTCCCCCAGGGGCAGAGGGGGAAGTTCTAATGGAAGATGCCGACCTCGTGGCGGGGGGGGGGTCCGCAAAATCAGGGCGACAGAGATACGTTCTCTGACAGGCCCTTTCAGCGCTCCTGAAAGGAAGCCCTCTTGCTCTTCCCTGGAGGCAGTCAGGGATCGATTGTCACTGTACCCAAATGCCTGGCAAGAAATCTCCCAAGACAAATGGGTACAAACAATTATATCCAGAGGCTGTTACATACCATTTTCCATTCCCTCTCTGGTAAACCAGTCTTTACCAGATATTCTACTCCGTCAAAAATTACTGTGCAACACAAGAGCTACTCTCGTTGCTAGAAAGAGTCATCAAAGAGGTCCCCGCAGACCACATAAGATTCAGAACTTAGATTCTTTTTAGTTCCAAAAAAGACAGGGGACTGGAGATCGTTCTAGATCTCAGCAAGCTAAACAAAGCAGTGAAGAAGTCAAAGTTCCTGATGGTAACTCTGCAGTCAATATTCGTGTTTATTGTGAAAGACAATTGGATGTGCTCAGTAGATCTCCAGGATGCGTACTACCATATCAAGATGGACAGGCGAACCAGGAGACACTTGTGCTTTTGGCTGGGAGCCAGTCATTACCAATTTCAAGCCCTGCCCTTTGGTTTCACTACAATCCCCAGAGTGTTCACCAGTTGAATGGCAGTGGTCACGGCTCACTTGAGACGTCAGAGATTCCGTGTGTTTCTCTATCTAGACAACTGGCTCCTATCTGCCACCACCAAGCATCTACTACTACAAGTGAGAGATGAAACAATGTCACCTTGTACCAAACTAGGCATCTCAGTAAACTTAAAAAAATCTGCCTTGTCGCCGTCTCAGCATATTACCCTCTTAGGTGCAGAATTGGATTCAAGAAATATGACTGCAAAACATACCCCAGACAGAATACAGTCCCTTCATTAGCAAATCAGGATTTTGATGTCAAAGAAGAAAGTTCAGGCTGGATATGTGCTGCGAGTTCTGGGTACCATGGCAGCAGCTATTTTTCTAGCTCCCCTATCATGACTACACATGAGGATTCTGCAGTGGTTGCTGTTTGCTCAATGTAAGACCTTCTTCTTTCACATCAGATTTTCATCATGGATTCTTGCAGAAAAGATCTCCTTTTGTGGCTGCAGATGGACCAGTTGTATCAGGGCCAACCCCTTGTCCTTCCTCAACCCAATGCAGTACTGACTATGGACGCTTCCGAGATCGGGTGGGGGGGCATAATCTGGGGATGACAGTCCAAGGCCTATGGCAAGAATATGAAAGCAACTTGCACATCACCGTTCTGGAGATGAGTGTGGTGCTCTATGAGTTGCAGGCATTTCAGGGCTCTCTACCGACAGGGATGGTTGCAATTCAGACAGACAAGTCAGTAGTGTGGTACATAAACAATCAGGGAGGAACCAAATCCTACCCACTATGTCGGGAGGCACAACGAGTTTGCCAATGGCCGATCGCTTCTCATTGCTTTCTGATAGCAACGCACATCCCAGGGAAATCCAACGTGATAGTGGACAAACTCAGCAGAGCTATTCTGTTGCCTCATGAGTGGTCCCTGAAAACAGAGAATGTGGAAGAGATCTTTCAAAAAATGGGGCCAGCCTTGCTGCGACCTTTTCGCCACTTCCCTGCAACAACTACTTTGCCCTCATTCCTCCTCTGGGGAAGTTACCAAGGAATGCACTGGGTCATGATTGGCCCCCGGGACTGCTCTCTGCCCCACCCCCTTTCCTCTAATCCCCAAAGTACTACAGAAAGCCATCTCATTGGAAGTGCTATGATCCTCATTGCTCCTAACTGGCCTTGATGAGTTTGGTTCCCCTTTCTTCGGACCCATCTGCTGGAGGAACCTTGGATTCTGGATCCAATTCCAGACCTCCTGACCCACTCTTCAGAGGAGTTCCATCAGAATCCTCAAGTTGACAGCATGGCTGCTCCAATTCCACGCTTTGCCAAGTGTTGCTCTTTTCCCCCTGCAGTGAGTCATATTCTTACTTCTTCCCATAAACTGTCCACAGGGAGACTGTATTCCAGTAAGTGGAAAAAAATTTCATGCTGGGCTGCGGGACAGAACATAGAACCTTTTACAGCACATATTACTGCGATCCTAAAATTTCTTTCCAAACTCTTTGATGAAGGGTCTGCACCGGTGACAATCAGAGTTCAATTGGCAGCCATTTCTAATTTCCATAGTGAAGAAATGGGAGTTCCCATTATGTCTCATAGGTTATGTAAAGCTTTTCTTAAAGGCACCTTTTTACTCAAACCCCCGATCAAAGAGCCCACAGCCCCTTGGGACCCAAGTCTTATTTTAAACTCATTGATTTCACCACCCTTTGAACCCGCATCATCTTGTGATTTGAAGTTTTTGTCGTGGAAGACTCTCTTTTTAGTAGCCATAACCTCTGCCAGATGGATATCGGAATTACAAGTTCATTCTATTCATTCCCCTTACATCATTTTCCACAAGTAGAGGGTATCCTTGAGAACTAATCCATCGTTTCTTCCAAAAGTCTGTTCAGAGAATAATATAAACCAAGCCACTGAATTGCCTCTGTTTTTTCCAAACTACAGCGACAAAGCAGAATATAAATTGCACCGGTTGTATGTATATAGGCAGCTACGCTTTTACCTGCATAGGACAAAAGGCCTCAGGAAAGCCGACCAGCTTTTTGTGTCCTTTTCTGACAAAAAGAAAGGGTTACCAGTTTACAAAGTAACTTTGTCAAAATGGCTGACTGATTGCATTTCCTTCTGTTACAGTAAGAATAATAAACCACTACCAGGGAAGATAAAGGGACATTCCACAAGAACAGTCTCTGCAACCTTGGCCTTTTAGGCCAAACTTCCTATAGACTTTATTTGTGCAGCTGCCACATGGGTGAGACCTCATACCTTTATCACTCCTTACAAAGTAGATGTGGCCTCCCAGAACAGGTCTTCCTTTGGATCCACTGTATTGAAGAGTATTTTCTCCTGAGCCACCCTGGGATTAAGGTGCTAGGGAAGCTGTCCCAACCTGCAAGAATTATGGCAAGATAGGACAACATAACATTAAGAATTTATGTACTTACCATAACAGTCTGTTTGTTGTCCATCTCGTCTACATTCTTGCATCCCACCCTCCTACCCCCATCCTGCATTCTTGGGGGAACGGGTCGACAAGTCTATTCTTATGTACATAGGTATGATGATTTGGAGTCTTGGGTTTTTTTTGTCTCATACCAAACATCTGTATTTAGATATAGATATGTTTTCTGCTGTAGTTATTTGGGTTAGTCTAAATCTTTTACTTGCAAACAAGATCTGGGGATGTGGCCCAGAGCATCATGGGATAGGGGTTAGCCTTGAGCCAGTAGAAGCTCTCGAGCATTAGTATTCAGCCGAGTCAGAGCTGTGAATGGCTGTGAACTCAACCTGCAAAAGTGTAGGCGAGATCGACAACAAACCTAGAACATTATTATATTTTCTTCTGCTTCTTGTCCTTACAGTTTGTCACAGTTCAGCTGATTAAATTTGTGGTACCTGCCCACCAAGACCTGCGGACTTTTCGCTTCAGTGAGCTTTCACCCACATTGCTACCTGCCTAACCCTGCCAGAGGAAAACAGAATAAAATAAAGTGCATGTTGTGATTTGTACAACTTCAACAGCATATTATTCAGGGTAGTGTGCACTCGATCGGGCCAGTGGTAGAGTTTTGATTTCCCTATCCCTAATATTACAAGTTAATTACACTTACCTGGTATAACTTTACTTGGGGTTTAGGCCCTTCTCCATTCGCCTGTGCTAAGCACGGGCTCACTTTGCGCCCCTCCCTGGCCACAAATCCCACCCACCCCCCACTACATCCACATTTATCAAAATTCAGCCACTCCCACCATCTGTGACCAATCAGGGCAATCAATCTAACTCCTCCCAATGCTACACCCTCCTTTGACTTCCACTTATGCAGTCTAACAGTCATGCTATTAACTAAGGTGATCCCATTTCTTACCCTCACTTTTCTTGCCCACTTAACTTCATACCAGCGCCATATGATAGACTCACCCCTACAGTCGCACTGCACGCTTGCTGCATCCACACACCAACTCCCTCTCTACAACTACATTTCCTCAGCCATCAAAAACTACATCCCTATACACCCTCTCAAATACCACAGATCCACAACATTTAAACAGAAAATATCCATACAATACAACAGGCTCCTTAAAATATATGTTAAACATATTTTTGCTTCCCTCACTAAAATAATCCTTAGTGGAGATATCCACCCTAACCCCGGACCCTCCATCTCGTGCTCTGCCTCAAACTCCCCTCAAATCACCTCCTCCTACTCCCTAATCACTGCCAACAAAAGAAATCTGACCTACTGTCTAAACATTAGAAGCATATGCAACAAAACCCAAGATCTACATGCCACCATAAGTCTTTACTTCCCTGATATTCTCATCCTAACAGAAATCTGGCTTAAACTTCACATCAAAAGTGAGGAAATACCCCCCTTTGATTGCAGCATTCTCCATGCAGATAGACTATCCAAAAAAAGGGGGGTATAGCAATTATGTTTAAATCTCACCTCTACATCCAAACTCTCAACAAAACACTTCCTCCACTTGGAAATGAAGAAATCTTATATACCAACCTCAAACTTAACCCAAATAAAACTGTGAACGTCATTGGTTGCTACTTCCCTCCAGGTCAAAGTTTACTACTCGTAGAAAACCTTCTAAACTGGGCCAATCTTTCTGTACCCCAAGAAATCATCATCCTTGGTGACTTTAATATCAACTGGCTATCCTGTACTAAGGACCACTCAGACATACACAGTAACCTACATGGTTTCTCTCAATACTACAGTCATCTACTCGTATAAATAAAAACCCCAACAAACATACCATCCTTGATTGGATACTAGTTAACAAGGATCCTCGCTCCTACATCACTGGCTGTCTACCTGACAGCCTCAGTGACCACTCCTCTACATTCATCCTGAAACACCATGTTAACAATGCTAATCCCATAATTTATAGACTGATCCATAACAAAGCAAAATTCAACCCCCATTCCTTCATCTCCTCACTACAAAACTGTAACTGGACACCATTAAAGTACCTCAAGCTAGATGAAGCTGTCCACTTCTTCAATAGTATCTTCCCCAACATCTTAAAACACCCACGCTCCCCTACGATACAACAGAGTTAAACCTAAAAACTCCCCATGGCTCCAAAAAAACACTGGGTTTAATGAAAATCAGAGCAAAGCCTGGGATCACTGGCGTCAAACAACCCCCCCCCTCTGCCAGGCAAACATTCCTTGAATTACACAATAAACTTAAACTTCAAATAAAAACCGACAAAAGCCCATTACTATCTAACTGCCTTAAACTCCTCCCACAACAACCTGAAGCAATTATGTACACAATAAACTCAGCACTCCACCCAGGTAAAGCAGACACCCCATCCTCTCCACCTCCATCAGTATTGCTGACTTCTTCAATAAACATTTCACTGAAACTATGTTATCCTTAGCCAAACAACTACAACCATCATCCACCCCCCTCATTCCCAACCCTGATTCTCTACCCCCTTCCTTTTCTTTTTCCTCTGTACCACCAGCTGTATATAAAAACTTCTAACTAAACTTAAACCCACAAAACCTGCAGCTGACAAACTTCCCTCAGAAAAATCTGAAAATTGCGGCAGACACTTTAGCTTATCCTATCTCCATATTAATTAACAGAGCTATATCAGAAAGTTATGTACCCTCTCTGTGGGAAATCTCACACATCACTCCCCTTCACAAGGGAGGCTCCTCCACTGCTCTATCCAGTTACTGCCCTATCGCCATCCTCTCCCTGCTCCCCAAGATCCTGGAGAAATCCATTAACTCTGTTACTTCACCACCTCCTCGCTAACAATCTCCTCTCCAAAACCCAGCACAGCTTCAGGCCACATCACAGTACAACTTCTGCTTTGATCTGTTTCACCAACACTATCCTCCATCATAAAAACAATGGATTATTCTCCACAGCTGTATTTCTTGATCTGTCTAAAGCTTTTGACATGGTAACACACAAAATGATACTCTGTTCTCAATGATCCCTCCTTCTCCCACTCTGCCACCAAATGGTTCCAAAGCTATCTGACCGGACAACAATCAGTCATCTGGAAAGACACCCTATCACATTGTCTCCCCATTTCTCTCCGTGTCCCCCAAGGCTCTGTCCTTGGCCCCCTACAATTTTTCCTGTTCACCAACAATCTCCATACCTTGACAAAGCATGCTTCCCTCATACAATATGCAGATGACTACACCCTCATCTGTTGTGCCCCCACTGTACCTGAACTTTAAAACATCATACAAGAATCATTTACATCAGTACAAGGCTGGCTATACAATGCCCATCTTCTACTAAATCCTAACAAGGCCAAACTCCTTATCTTCCAACCCTCCAATTCCAGCCAAATATTCAACCACTTCAAGATCCTTTCCAAAGACAATACCATCATTTCCCCTTCAGATCACGCTAAACGTCTTGGTGTGGAGATTGACAAACTCAGATTTGATGTCCGTATATCTCTTACCATGAAAAAAATGCACAAAAACTTGGTGTACTTCATAGAAACAAACTTTATGTAACCAAGACAGCTAAAACCTCTAATGCCTACTCCCAACTAATATCCACCTTACTCTATGCATCGCCGTTTTTTACCAACATTAGACAGTCTGACTCAAACAAGCTTGAAACCTGCAAGATAGCAAAATTTGCAACAGGTACATCCTACTGTAGCCATCACTGCCACTCATTAAGAGAACTAGACTGGCTTGAACACCCACAACTTCATAACCTAAACCAACTCTCTTTTGCCCACAAACTAATAAACCATCCTTATAAAATTGCATCACTTCAGAACCTTCTCCAGACTTACTGCTCCTCTAGATGCTCCAACAGCAAACATCTTTTTCTTGACACCAAACACAACAATTCCTCAGGTGAAGCCTTATTCTCTTGTGTGATATCCAAACTTTGGAACAACCTCCCCTCCTCTGTAACCTCCTTATCATCTAGCAGGCAGTTCAAGGCTGCACTCGTCTCATCTAAAACTACACTGGCTCTGCCAATGCCCCTTTCCTGACTAATTACTCCTGCACGAATTCATATTAACTCACTTAACCGTATGCTACTAAGCATACACGGCCTAAGTACTACTTCCTCTCCAAGGTTATTACAATATTTTTCTATTTACTCTTATTCCATCAAACTGCTACAAAATCAATACCTGTGTTTAATGTATGTTTTTTTTAATGTATATGATTCTAAGTATCTATTGTCCTAATTTGTATTTTATTATTATGCATTTTCTGCTCTATTTACTGTTTGTCTAGATCTATACTGTAACACAATCTTTTTGCACATGGAGCTTTTCTCCCTGGGCCTCCACTGAAAAGGGACCTGTGTCCAGTCAGAATTTCCCGGTAAACAAATGTAAATAAATAAATAATATATATATTAACTCCAGGATCAGACAGTCATCAGGGAAGGGACATATTCTCCAGACCTAGAAACGGTCTGTCTCGCAAACCTGTCGGTCATCTGCTTTGTTGACTAAAGTGTGTTGATAAAATAGATGTTGACATTTGTGTTTTTTTTTTTATTGTTATTTACCTTTTTGGTAGTGTTGGTTTCTTTATTAGAATTGTAATTGTTTCATAATGCAGATTCCTGAGCTGTACTGCACATTTGATGCGGATTTATGATTTTTGTAATTTGTATGTTGCTTCTGCAAATTTTACTCTGATTTCATGCCAGATTAGGTAAAGAGGTATTAATTTAAAAAATATTTCGCCTAATTATTCTTGTCCCTGCTAATGCCCCCCTTCTCTTTGTTATACTTGATGGAGGAGAGTTCTGGTTTCTTCATCGTTGCCACATAAGTGATGCCCTCCATCCCCTTCACCATCCTGGTAGTCTAGGGTTTGTACTTTTTATAGTGGCTTTATTTCTTTCACCCTGTGCATTCTCAAAAATTGGAATCTGTATGACAAGTGAGGGTAGTTCAGTGATTTTTGTAACATGACAGCAGTAACCTCTTTGACTTTGGAGTTGTGGCTGCTTCGGATATAGCTTAGCATTCATTTCACATGACCCCCTGTTGGAAGTGTGAGAAATAATACTGAAAAGTCAGCACTGTGGCATAGAGGGATAAAGCCCTAACTACGGTCCAGGTAACCCGGGTTCAATTAAGGTTTTGGATGTCTGAGGCACTGGCAGGAAGGGATGGGTGGACCCATACTGGGAGGGGAAGGAGAAGGGGAGGTGTTGTCCGATGTAGGGAGTATCCCTGTCACAAGGTCGAGGAACATAGGGGGTGGTGGAGGGATCTTGGGTAGGTCATAAAAGACCCCCCCCCCCAGACTGAATTTATACAGCACTACCTTCCAAGGACACTTTTAAGCTCATTGCTGGTCCTGGGTTGAAATTTGTCATTGACCAGGGTGAGATTGCTGCACTGCAAAGGACATGTGGCTCTGGAATGGCTATCAGTATGACTGAAAGGGGACCAGAAAAGTAATACTGAGATTCCTGACACTTTGAAAATTAAACTGCAATAACTAAAAAATGAATTCTGAAACATTAGAAGTGGTTTTGTAAGGAACCCCTAGTGTACTTTAGAAATCCCTGCTTCTTAACAATACTGACACTAAGATTTGCTGTACCTTGAAGAAGGGGGGGAGGTCCTAGGAGGTACCACAATACTGTTTAGTGTAGATTCCCTGTAATGAGAAATGCTTTTTTAAGGAGTGCATTTCAAGTTCTCAGACTTCCAAAAGGTACCCATTTCCCCTAGCTGCTGTCTCCTTACTCTGAAACTGGTGTTAAATTACCACCATTACATCTAGTACTGGATTCTTGTTGTGTTTCTACAGATGGGACTGCTGCATGCTGTATTGTGTCCTGGGGGGTATTTCCATTGTGTCCTGGGGTATTTCCAAACCACCTCTCTCACATTTTTTGGCATCGAAGTTCAGCTTCCATGTATCCCACCTTCCACTTTTTCAGTTCTGTCTTTAGGCTCCCCTCCCATTCTCACTGTTGACTGTCCTGCTACTTATTTGCTGCTGTTTGTCCACACTTGTCTCACTCTGTTCTTGTTACTGATTATTTAAGATCTTCACCCAAATAAGGTATTTCTTTACTACACTAGCTCTCCTTAGCTTTTCATAATGCAAAAGATGTTTTCTTTCCTGTACCTACTCATTACTGTAACACGTTGTCCTGTATGACTGATACTTGTTTATAATGTTCTAATCAGACTTGCATTCCTGTTTCTTACTGCAGCCTTTTGTAAACTTAGTGTATTTTGTGTGGAGTTCTTCTCCCTAGGCCTCGGCTGACAAGATGCTGTTTTTCCCACACTATCCCAGCCAACAAATGTTAAGTAAGTAAATAAATCTTAACAAATGTTATCCTCTTCACTATGGTCTTTGTTCTGCTCTAGAGCTGAATTTCTTGACATCCTTGTCAGAAACATGTAATGAGTTATGATCAGATATCTAATCGTAATCCTTTATATTGTTACTTTTTTTTCTTAAAAACTCTGTGTGGGATTCAGAAAGTTGATGCCGTAAAAGTGGCATTCAGGATGGAATGATGTGGTACTTTTTGCATCAGGGAACTATTTATTTGTGTATGTGTTGTCGATTCTACTGAGCAATGCCTGTTTTTAGAGAGAATTTGGAAAGGGAAGCCCCTCAACCAGCAAATGCTGAGCAAATATTAGACCAAAAGTGAGTTATACCACAGTAATGGTTGTACACAAAACAGAGAAGCATTGTTCTTGGTAAGGACTTTGTGACTTACTCCCGTATAATGCTGATACATAGGAGATATTTAGAGGCAAGGTTATTTGCAAGTACCATGGTCTACACCAGTGTAATGATATGTAGGTGACATTCAGAGACATGGTTCTTGGTACAGAGTGTAATGCTGATGTTCTTGTTGTCTTTTGGCTTTTCCCGGTTAGGGGTCGCCACAGCGGAACTCTGGTCCGCTAATGATTGGCAGTAGATTTTCACAGTGCCGAGTTGCCAGCTCGACGCCCAGCCTTCAACGAAGGCACGCTCATTCACACATGTCTTTCAGAACGCCACTCGATCCACGGGGAGAACATGCATACTCCACACAGAAGGCACTCCCCGCACTCCAGCCGAGAATCGAATGGGAGAACCTCTTGCTGTGAGGTAACAACGCTACAGCTGCACCACTGGGAGTGTAATGCTGATACAGATAGTATATTCAGAGGCAGCCCTGTTTACACAACAGTATATTGGTTTTACAATATTAAAATGGCAGTTTGCACAGGATGCATTTATATACATGGGAAGGTTATGTTTGAGGGGCCAGGGTACAGGATACATGCATCAACATGTGTGTGTGTGTGTGTGTGTGTGTGTGTGTGTCTCTCTGTCTTGCAGACAGCTACACACACACACACACACACACACACACACAAAAACCAGCATGAAATGTGTGTACTAAGTTATTTGCAGAGAAAGTAGCTCCTTTGAGACAGCTGGTGTTGTGGGTCCAAGTCGCTGGTTTTACTAGATTAAAAGAAAACTGAATATTATCAGTAAGTAAGCAGGTTTTAGGAAGTCAACACAAATGAATATGCCCATTTAGTAATTGGAAGAATTGCTATTAAGGCTGCATAAATAAGGAGGGTTAAGACGTTAGTGGAACAAAAGTGTAGCGTTACCCAGTGTTTACAGCCGTGGATTCAGCCAGCAAATATTGAAAGATGGACGGGTGTATCCTGGGTAGGACATTGATAGGCCAGGTGTTACTGCAGATAAGGGGGTATGATTCTGCCTTGGAACATCTTCCATAACTGAATCCTGACAAGGACATTGATAGGCCAGTGCCATGCACAGGGGACGTACAGCCTGTCATTGTAGGCTCATCTGAGGAGGCACAAGTGACAATGCGTCAGTTTCCCTGCTGCCTTCTGTAGTGTGTATTGTAAGAGGCAACACAGACTCCTCTGCTACCTGAACCCATTATTCTGAGGCACTACTTTACTTTAGGCAGCCTGATGGGAAGCTCAGCCAGGGGCTAGGTCTGCTTCCATACAGAGGAGATGTGTCTTCCTTTTCTGATTCTTTGGGGGGGCTATATGTGATTTTCCCTTTCCCATAGTAGATTCCCCGATTACAGACCCACAGCTTGTCCTGGAGATAATATTAATGCACAGCTGGCAGAGTTCTGAAAGGACAGACACTGGCATTGAATAACTGACTCGAGACAATGGATACTTGACACAGTATCATGATCAGTCAGAACCGGTTATATATTTTTGGGCCTTTACCCCATGGCAGTGTTCTGTCTTCCTTCTTTATCTTAGATTTCAGCAACTCCTCTACCTGCATATTCATGTCTCCATTATTTTTAGGCGTTAGACATATATATTTATTCCTTTGCAAACAAAGCGGACTAGTAAGTGATGCTGTTTGTTGTTTGAGCATCTATTTTCTGTGCCCTTGCTGGTACACCATTAAATAACTTGTTTTGCTACATATGTCTGTATCTCGCAGTCTTGTAGAAGCATTTGTACTCTAACCGCACATGTACTGTTCAAGTATCCATAGATATACATCAACAGAAAGGTCAAACTTAAACCTGTTGAAACTATAATCTGACAAAACTGCAAAAAGAGGTGAAGGCCAGTCTAGCTACATAGAAATACAAGTCTGTCAACTAAGAGAAAGAGGATAGTATAGATGGGGTGTAAAAGGGGATGGGTGTGGGAGGCACAGTGCAAGAAAGGGTAATACAAAAAGATAGAAGGGGCAGCAAACACTAAAGTTAAAAGGGAGTTTGCAGAAGGAATCATGAAGTGAAATAAGGGCTTTTTCAGCTACAAAGGCGAAAGAAGGAAGGGGGGGGATGGGAAGAAGATGAGAGAAGACCGGGAAACAGTGGCGACACTGAGGGAATACTTTGCTTCACCTTTTACAAAGGAGGGCAATGGGAGGGTGCTGTGCTGGGACACAGTCAGGGTACAGTGGCAAGAACAGTGGATGGACACCGAGACAGAGATGGAGGAGATTCAGGGTAATCTGGCTGCCCTTAAGGAGGACAATCACAAGAACCTGGTGGCCTGCTTTACAGAGTCTTAGTAAATATGGCCTCTGTATTGACAGATCCCCTGGCAGAGATTTTAAACAGATCACTAGCAATGACAGCTTTGCCAGAGAACTGCAAATGTAAGATAGCAGTTATAGTAAGAAAAAACGTGAAGAGCTGTAGACCTGTTCAACAACCATGGCAGGGAAAGACATAGTGGGAATCCTGCAAGAGAAACCCAGTTAACTCCACTAAATATTCAGAAATATACACCACCACACCATGCCTACATGTAAACAGATGCAGCTGTACCCCGCAGGAACAAGTACAGGGCAAACCCCAGAAACAAATCCACATGGTGGGACCATCATATCAAGCAGCTTTTGTAATAAAAGGAAAACAATTTTGACCAAAAGTAAGACAAGACGAGTAATTCCCAGCATGTTTGAGCCCTTGTCACCGAAACAAACAACTCAGGAGCTTAATAAAATCCACTAAAGCAAAGTCTGAGTCTAACATAGCTACCCAAACCAAAGACACTAGCATCACGTTTTTTAGTTAATGTTCATAATCTCAAAAGCTCAGTGCAGCAATGTGCTGAGCTGACTGTGAACGACGTTACCTACACTGAGGCTGAAGATACAGCGAAACCTGCTGGCCGATTAAATTTAGTTTTAACTTTATCCCTCTCTCTTTTGTCTGTCCCTTAACATATAGGGTTGTCACCTTTTCAAATGCCCAAATTGGGCCATTTTTGGTACAAATGTCAGATTTTGCAAGGCGAAACATACCCACAGCCAGTACAAAGGACAGAACTTCATTTTTTTGCCTAAATAAAGGCTTATTCTTGTAGCATTTTAGTTGCTTATTCTGTTTCTTATAACATTTAGGTGCTTCAGATACAGAATAACTGTTTTATGCAACTATTACATAAAATACAGGAAATATTTTTGTCCTAAAATCTCAGGACATTTGCCATTTTTTCCATTTTTGTGCAGAACATAACTGCCCAAAGAGGTACTGTCCCTCGCAAAGTGGAACAGGTGGTAACCCTACTCAAGATATACCTGAAACTGGCCTCCAGCTATCGCACAAGATCAAGTCCTAAAAGGGTCCTGACAATATCCCTGGACGCATCTAAAATAGCATGAAGCACAATTCAGCCACACCCCTAACAATACTTTTCAGTCTCGGCCACACCCCTAACAACACTGTTCAGTCTCAGCCTCCGTACAGGTTTTTTACCAAACGAATGGAGAACAACTACAGTCATTCCTCTGCATAAGGGAGAACCTTCCACAGACACACAAGTCTGAGCAGCCTCTTATGCAAAGCCATGGTAAGACTTATGGAACTAATCAGTCAGGACCTCCAAACACTGGACCTATCTGTGTTTGGATTCATCAAGTGCAGGTCATGCTTACTCAACCTGGTTGATTTTTTTTTTGAAAGGATCATCAAAGCAATAGATGAAGGCAAAACAGTACACATCTCATACCACGACCTGGCCAAAACTTTTGACACAGTTCTCCTTTCAGGCATAGTAGAAAAATGAAATAAGCTGGGAATAAACACTTTGTCACCTGCTGGATTGACAAACTGGCTAACAGATAGCATGCAGGAAATCAAAAAAGGGGAAGTTACCTCCGCAAAGAGACCAGTCACCAATGAAGTCCCCTAGGGGTCTGTGCTGAGACCATGACTGACTGGCATCTACTTTTCTGAAGAAAAAAGACAATACTAAAGGGCTCTGGCTAAGTTTGCAGATGACTGCAAGCTAGGAGCAGTCATTGTTCTTGTTCTTCTTTCAGCTTCTCCCAGTTAGGGGTCGCCACAGCGGAACTCCAGTCTGCTAATGATTGGCAGTAGATTTTTATGGTGCCAGCTCTACGCCCAACGTTTAACGAAGGCACGACCATTCTACGCATGTCTTTCGAACGCCACTCGACCGTGGGGAGGACATGCAGACTCCACACAGAAGGCGCTCCAGCTGAGAATCGAACAGGAGAACCTCTTGCTGTGAGGCGACACCGCTACACCACATTACATACCCAAATGCCTTGGCCATCATGCAGGAAGGGTGTGTACCGAATAAATAACTGGTGCCAAAGTCATGGACTAAAACTAAATGTCAAAAAATGGATTATTCAGTTCTTTGGGAAGTCCTCTACCCTAGGGAACTACCACATTGAAAATAACACCCGCAAGAGTTGAGCCAGTTGTTTGGGATTTGGGAACTTATGTGGACAGTGATCCAACTATTGACCAACACATGTCCATTGTTGTAAGAAAGCACTTCTATATTGCACAGCTTATAAACAAAGGGATTCTGTCTAGGTTTAGGGATGTCATTGTCCTGCTTTACTCAGCTGTCATTAAGCCATTCATTGAATATAATTCCCCCTTTGGCACGTGTCTGTCCAAGCACATGCAACAATTGGAATGACCAAAGAGATGCATTACTGAAAGGACACAAGGCCTAACAACATGTCCTACAGGGACCTACTCAAAGTCCTATCATTATAAACAGTATCCTACAGACTGGTAAGCAGTGATGTGTCTGGCACATGGTGTACCCTCTGTCCAAATACTGATAGATTTACTGCACATCAGCAAGTCAGACGGCATCAGAGATCCTCTGTCTAGGGATCTAGACCTCTTTTGTAACATCAACAGAACAGTTTGGAGAGGCAGTTGTATCTCATAGAAATAGCACTGCTCTTGAACAGACTCCCCGTCCACATAAGATGAACTTCATCCCTATACATATCTCTAATGGATACAGACCACCTGTAAGTGCCAGAACTTGAGATTCGGGATGCATGGCTAGGCTTAAAAAGGCCCTTGTGGTCATTAGCCTAGTAAACACCTATGAACCTAAGTGCATCTTAGACCTATGGATGGGAGACAGAAAATTTAGCCCAAGACTACCCCCTGTACTACTAATGACCGCTCCTAAATTCTTTCTCCCATGCATAGGTCCCCTTAAATTATCTATGGTATGATCCCAGTTATGCTTATTAGAGGGGTAGTATATAATTACTGATAATGTGATGGCTAAGGCTAATTTCTACCTGAATGGGATAGGTTAAATCGAGCACAGAAAGGGAAATTGGCTAGGCTTAAATTGGACAACAATGACAGCTAGCCTAGTGCTTAGCTATGAACTTCTGGAAGGCTGGTAGCATTTCAGGAGGACAGCAGACTTCACAACAGTAACCAGCATAAGTTCATAGCCAGAGTGAGCTGTCAGTCAAACTTGATACAGTTTGTGACTGTATTATAGTTGAAATTGAAAGTGGAGTGTCAGTAGATGTAATCTACCTGGGCTTCAGGAAGGCCGTCCCACACAGGGAGCTAATAGGAGAACTCAAGAATTTGGGGCTAGAGCCAAATCTGAGGAACTGGATCATGGATGCATGATTGAATGGAATGACATAAAAAGGCTGTGGTAAGAGGACAGAGTCAGGAGTTGGGCAAGTGACTAGTGGAGTACAGCAGGGATCTTTCCTTGGGTCAGCCACTTTTTCATTCTGTCCATCTCAGAGATATATCTGAGAAAATGGAGATCAGGATCAGCCTCTTTGCTGATGATACAAAGTTAGGTGCAACATGTGTGAATTCGGAGAGTCTAGCTGACAATCTGTAAAGACTAAATGACTGGACAGAAAGGTGACAGTTGAGGTTTCAATGTAAATAAATACAAAGTACCACTGTTTATTTGTTTTATTTATCATTTTGTTAATTGGGAGAGTCTGACTTGGAACAAAGTCAATTTTCAGCAGTGGCCTGGGAAGAAACATTCCAGACGCATGTCTTTGTAAAGTGGGAGGAAACCGGAGCACCCGGAGAAAACCCACACTAATGCAGAGAGGGTATGCAGACTCCACACAGAGGCACCCCAGCCGAGAATCGAACCAGAGAACCTCTTGCTGTGAGGTGACAATGCTACCTCTGCACCATTGCGCTGTCCTGTTGCATAGTTGGGCTACAGCAACCCTAGTGTGAAGCGTCATTTGGGAGCAGGGAATTTGATGGCAACAGAATAAGAAAGTGATCACATCTAGGTTAGACCACTGGGAGCACGGGTAGGTGACAGGGCAGTTGAAGCAGCAGACAGCATGCTAGCTCATTCACTCCAGTGGAGCTCAGGAAGTTTGCCCAGTAACTTCCAATGGGCGGAGCCTAAGCCTTTTGATAGAATCAAGTTATGCCCTCACATTTCCAACAAATGTGCATATTTCTGGAACCGTAGGGGTTATGAAAGAAGTATAAATGGCAAACTCTTCAGCACAAAATATTTTTATAGTGGTAGTTTTGTTTAGGTTCTAGGTCTTAAACCGAATTTTATTAGTCACAGTAAACACAGAAACTGTTGCATTTGTAATATTTGCAAACAACTTACAGTATCTCAACAACTACTCAAGTTACACACATACTGTCAGCAGCATTTTATTCATATAGTTGAGAGCTTTCATATGAGGCTAAGGAGTTCTGTCTGTGTTACTTGGTTGTTGAGATATTTAGAATAATGTGAAAATGATATCTATATAAATTAGTTGAGTGCCATTATATAAGCTTTAAGATGAAATATTTTAAAATCTTGTACATAGCATGGTTGCAAATATGAACAAGCAATATTTGATGCCTAGAGGCATCATTAGGAGTTAACTGCAGATGTAACTGGAGGCATCACTGATATATTCCAGAAGCATAAGGGATAATGCTTCAACTCTACAGGGCCTTGATTCATGCCACAGCTTGAGTATGGCATGCTGTTCCAGAGACCAAATAAGAGAAGGGACATCAAGCTGCTGCAAGGAATCCAGAGAAAAGCTGCCATAAAACTTTGTGATATGGGGAGGAAGAATATGACCGGAGACTTTGGTCGCAAGAGGTCTTCTTGCTTGATGACTGAAAAGATGGGGACATGATGCCAGAGAGGTGTGACATGTTATTCTTGACAAAGACAGGGAAGAAATGGGCACATACAACATATTGTAGGGACTAACTACTGTCTGAAGTAAGGAAAGTACTTTTTCACAGAGAGGGTTGTGTAGCCATGGATTGGGCTACCAGAATGACTTGTGGAGAGGGAATTCACGAAGGCATTCAAGATGGCATGAGACAGGTGTAGAAAAGGGTAAGGGTGAAGATAGGGATAGAGGTGAGGTAGAATTTTAAGGTACTTAAAACAGACTAGATAGATATTTTGGCTCCTCCTACTGTCAGTTAAATGTACTGTAATGTAGCTCAATGACCCAGTGCAAAAAATAAAACCAATGTTCTTTTACGGGTGGGGAGGGGGATTGAAAACAACTGCATCCCCCACACCAGTGCAACTCTGTATATAGTAACTGTGGCATTGTTAAGCCTCTAGGGCAAAGAAACTTTTGTACCCCACTCTTCAGTGATCTTGTAACTACCACTCCATGTCCAACTGGCAAATGGAAGTTGACAAAGTGTACTGAGCAGTATACGAGTAGAAATGTAGCGAGTGATAGTGCTGCTGTCATTTGTACTTATCTGGATGTGTGGTTTGAGAAGTGCTGTAATGTTGCATGCATAGAGCAAAACAGTGTATGTGTGTGTGTGTGTTTGGAGGGGGGGTTGGGGGGGTTTCACAGATGTGGTGTTCACTACATGGGGCCAGCTCACAAGATAATGCAGGAAACAGGCCAGTACACAGCCCAGAGGCAGAGGTGCAGTGAGGTACTCTGCCTCAAGTAGACCGCTGGTGTTTAAAAGTGCTAATGCAATTCACAGGCCACTATACTGCATAGTAAGGCTGTTTGCAGGATATGCATTAAATCCCATTTGTAAATGTGTCCTAGCAGAGGTGAGAACAGTTTGCTACTAAAAAAGTACAGTCTGTGGTCCTCTTAGCAGCCAGCTGAGACACACACACACACACACACACACACACACACACACACACACACTCGCACAGCGGCCTATGGTCCCCCATACAGCCTGTCAGCACTGTCTGCATGTGAGTACTGCCAGCCACACCTCCAGCCCTGTGATGATCACAGACTTGCACGTCTTGTGATCGCCCAGTCTCCCCACCACAAAGCATGTGCATGTTTGCACTCTCTCTCTCGCATGCACACACACACTTAGAATCTCATCTCCTCATGTCCCCTGTATATGGAGAACACTACTGTAGTAGCACATCAGCACCCTAGCCACTCCTGGGCTTTCACAATTACAAGTCAGCAGAGATCCATGGCCTAGATAAGGCACAGATGTTCATAGGTTCATAGGTTGATACTAGGCTATCTACCCTAGGGCATTTACAAGCCTAGCCAGAGTGTGTTTGGCTTTCACCACCCTTTTTAGATTAGTTGACTGTGCCTCTGTATAGTAGGTCACAGAAGATAGCCCATTTAAGGTTAGTTTACTGTGCCTCTGTCTAGCAGTGACACAGAAGAGATCCCAGGGGTAAATTTACGATTTCCCATCCAAACATCAAGATTCTTCTTGAAGAGGGTCATTGAGGGGCTCTGTCTAACATGGATTGGGATTTTATTCCAGAGTGAGGGGAACCTCTGGGATATGAATCTGTCCCCCCAGCATGTTCTATTTATTTCTGTGCTGAGGTTTAAGTCACTGGAGCGTGTAGCTCTGATGGATTTGGATTTCTTGAGTAGTTTCTTCAGTAGTTTGCAGATATTGGTACAAGCTTAGAGCAGTACATTTACTTTTTGAATTGTAGTTGTTATCTACACTTTTGAGTGGCCATCTTGTATGGAGTGTTTGGCAGTCTGGTGTGTGTGTGTGTGTGTGTGTGTGTGTGTGTGTGTGTGTGTGTGTGTGTGTGTGTGTGTGTGTGTGTGTGTGTGTGTACAGCTTGTTTTCCTTTTCTGCTTTGCCCTCCCAGGGCACATTATGTACTGTCTGTATAAGAGTGTGCGCATTGCATTCTTGCTCTGCTGTCATATCAGTGATCCCCAGCCACCCCCTATGCTAACTCCTCTACACAGCCTCTGATGACCTGCACTTTTTAAATAGTGCAGGGGGCACTCAGGGTTCATATTTACACACATGTCCAATCCTTGACACTCAGTGGGCAAGTCCTGCACTGTTCAACATATAGACACACAGCCTGTGACACTCTGGCAAAAACTATATAACACAAAGATGCATAGTCTGTGATGCTCTTACAGTTCCTGCACTACCGAACACAGACGCAAAGTATGTGATACTTTGCCAGCGATTCCTGCACTGTACAACACAAACATGTATAGTTTCTAACAGTACACCAGATATTCCTGCACCGTACAGCACGAAGACACGCACAGTGTCTGAAAATCAGTCATCAATTCCTGCGCTGTACTGCACAAAGATGTACAGATTGTGACGCTATATCAGAATTTGCTGCACTATACAGCACAAAGATGCATACAACCTCAGACACACTGCTAGCCATTCTTGCAGTGTTTAGCAGAAAAACATGTACAACCTCTGACACTCCTCTAGCTGTTCCTGTGCTATACAGCACAAAGACACACACAGCCTCTGACACTTTGCCAGCAGTTTTAGCGCTGTACACCAGAGAGACATGTACAGCCTGTGACACTCCGCATACAGTTCCTGCACTGTACAATACAGGAACACATACAGCCTGTGAGACTGCACATACAATTCCTGCACTGTACAGCACAGGGCAACATGCAGTTTTTGTACTGTACAGCACAAGGCCACATAGAGCCTATGACACTCTGCATACAGTTCCTACACTGTACAGCACAGGGCCACATACAGCCTGTGACATTCCTCATACAGTTCCTGCACTGTACAGCACAGAGACACGTACAGCCTGTGAGACTGCATATACAATTCCTGCACTGTACAGCACAGGGCCACAAGCAGTTCTTGTACTGTACAGCACAGGGCACATAGAGCCTGTGACACACTGCATACATTTCCTGCACTGTACAGCACAGAGACATGCACAGCCTGTGACACTCCTCATACACTTCCTGCACTGTACAGCACAGGGACACACACAGCCTGTGAGACTGCACATACCGTTCCTGCACTGTACACCACAGGGCCACATGCAGTTCTTGCACTGTACAGCACAGGACCACATAGCGCCTGTGCCACTCCACATACAGTTCCTGCACTGTACAGCACAGGGCTGCATACAGCCTGTGAGACTGCACATACAATTCCTGCACTGTACAGCACAGGGCCACATGCAGTTCTTGTACTGTACAGCACAAGGCTACATCATTGAGCCTGTGACACTCCGCATGCAGTTCCTGTACTGTACAGCACAAGGCCACGTAGAGCCTGTGACACTCCGCATACAGTTCCTGCACTCTACAGCACAGGGCCACATACAGCCTGTGACACTCTGCATACTGTTCCTGCACTGTACAGCACTGAAACATGTACAGCCTGTGACACTCCGCATACAGTTCCAGCAGTTCCTGCATTGTTTACATCTGTAGGATGCACGTAGTGTCATTTTGCTTAGCCAGCATTTAGCATCTGCAAACGTCGTGGCTGGGGGTGGGACCTCAGATTACCTGTGACCTTGTGATATTCCACATATGCTAGTACTATTAAAAAAAAGAGAGAAAGAAAAAAGGTAATCATTTTTTTAAGCACAGTCAACAGAATACAGCATGAACCTAATTAAAAGCATTATAAAAGCATCCTGTTTTTATAGTGCCTTATTGTTTGCTTGTCTTTCTGGTCTGTTTTCTTTTTTTGCTTAATCACCCAGGAATATGATTGATAGCTGTTTTTCTTTCAGGTATGCTTCATTGATGATTGCAAACTGATTGGAGAATCAAATATTTTCCATTTCCAAAAATACACCTACACTTTAATTTGGGTTTTTAACTGAAAAGAAAATTAAAATTTTATTCAGCATCAATCATTTGAAGCAGCCAGTGGGGATTGTACGATACTGGACTTCTTGAACTGTACCTGTTTTTTTACAATTCACGTCCGTCTTAGTAGTGGGTGTTTGTGTGCGTTATAGCATTTTTTTTAAGTACTTCTTTGGAAGGAGCTGTTTAGTTGGCAACAGACATGAATTCTAGACCTAACGTATATCACAGTGGAATAAATGCAGCACTGTAGTGGAGTTGCATTGTTACTTTGTATTGCTTGGACACCACGGATGTGTGTTTGTAGACAGGAGCCTGTTTGCAGTGAACTGTGAAACAATTGACAGCTTATTGCTAATGTTTTAGAGCTTGTAACTTCATGTTTGGGAAAGGGAGCTATTTACTGACTTCACTTTGTCAAATGTCCCACAGTGCTGAGAAAATAGGCTGAAAAGTGTAGCAGCTCTGTCAGGTAAAGACTTGAGGAAGGGCACTGTTTCTGAGTGCAGCATTCATCATTTTCTTTTATTTGGTAATGTGTTAATTTCCTTTATCCTCTTGACTTTTCCTGCGTTGACAGCGTTCATTAAACGTTGCTGTTTTTAATAAAAGTAGTCTAGATTACTGTACAACATGCTTTTCCAGTTTATGCAGGTGTCTTGAAATGGTAATATTTATAAATGCCTGGATCTTGCGATGTGTTTGAGCAAGGAAATGGTATGTTTCAATGAAAACCTTTGTTTTTGTGATGTTATACTTAACATATACTTGTTGCCAGGACTGTTCACAAATATTTATTATTCAATATTGTCTTCGATGCATATTTAAGTTTTATGCAGTATCACCATCATCATGTTTGTTCACTAGAAGTATGGAATGACACGTTACACGTTTCATCACTTCCCCAGTACTGCTGAAGTTCAGGGCTATAAATATCATGATGGAGGCAGCGCGGAGGGAATGTGGCCTTATAGCAGGACAGCATCACTGGAAGAGAGGAGAAGCAATCTGCGTGGGTTTTACCATTCACTCCCACCTACTTCAGGAAACTGTGTAATACTCATGGCAAGTTAAATATCCAAGAGTAAATGTAGTCCTTAGAAAGTCTCCATTTAGTTTTGATGTTCATTTTTAAGGCAGATTCCCCAAGTTTTTGTTCAGCGCTTTGAGTATTGAGCACCAGTTTTTGTTCAGCGCTTTGAGTATTGAGCACCAGTTTTTGTTCAGCGCTTTGAGTATTGAGCACCAGTTTTTGTTCAGCGCTTTGAGTATTGAGCACCAGTTTTGTTCAGCGCTTTGAGTATTGAGCACCAGTTTTTGTTCAGCGCTTTGAGTATTGAGCACCAGTTTTTGTTCAGCGCTTTGAGTATTGAGCACCAGTTTTTGTTCAGCGCTTTGAGTATTGAGCACCATGTGGTTGACTGTATGCTGTTGGCATACATGACAAAGATTTAAATGCAGTAAGTCTAAATCTCGAAATGCACTCATTCGAGGCACTCCTTAAAATGGAGAACATTGATGTCTGTGCAGTGACTGAGACCTGGTTCAAGGCTCCAGAGAGCACCCCTGCACTACCAGGCTATAACTCATACCACACTTTTCGACCATGTAACCTGGACCGAAACAGCAAAGGCGGAGGTGTGTCCATATTCATTAAGGATATCCACACCTCCAGGCTAGTTGCTCAGCATAATGCATCAGAGGTTATCCAAGTGCAACTAACTTTGGACAAAACTGCAATCCAAATTGTAGCTTGCTACAGATCCCCCACCATGCCCCAGGATTCCCACTCCTCTTTTCTTGATGTACTGGAAAATATTAGGGTTCAACCAAACACCCTAGTAATGGGCGACTTCAACTACCCCGCCATTAACTGGGAAAACTACTCATGTACCAACTCCTTAGCTCAACGCTTTCTGGAATTCATAAACTACAATGCCCTGGATCAACTTATCCACACCCCCACCAGGGGCAACAATATCCTGGACCTAATCATTACCAACATGAGTGACCGGTGTTCCACACCTGAAGTTAGCTCCTCGTTGGTCCGATCCGACCATAAGCTAATCACCCTTGATATCCACATCCCGCCCCTACCCCCCATTAAGGAAACCACAGTAAAAAATTTCTCCAAAGCCAACGTCTTGCTCCTTAATACAGAAGTGGTGAACTTCATGACACCCATGCAGTTACAATTGCTGAATCCTACATAATTGCACTTTATAAGCACTTACACGAGCGCATGGATCGTGCTATCCCAAACAGAACCAAGACACTATCCTCCAAGAAAAGAAAGCCAATCTGGTGGTCCCCTGCCATAAACAAACTGTACAACAGAAGGAAGAAACTGTTGCAAAAAAGAGTAAAATCCCATGAGTGGAGGAGCTCCCTGGTCAGCCTCAGTAAGAAGCTGAGATCCCTTATAAGATCCTCCAAAGCTAGCTATGAAAACAAAATTGCTACTAATTCTAAGGATAACCACAAAGCATTCTATAGCTATGTCAAGAATCTCGATGGCAACACCCAGATCTGCTCTGAGTTACAGCACAACGGCACAAAAATTACAGAACCAACTGATATTGCCAACATCCTGGCAGATAGGTTCAGTGCTAACTTTACCCCCCCACCACCCCCTAAAAGGCCCATATCTATACAGGAAGAATGCATAGTCCCTGTAATCACAACTACGCAGGTAAAAGCTGCACTCTCTAAAGCCAAAAACACAGCATCCATGGGACCGGACAACATCCCAGGCTGCGTTTTACACGAACTTCAGAATGAACTGGCTCCCCACCTAAGCACCATGTTCAATAATAGCCTTGCATCAGGCTTTGTGCCCACTGAATTGGGCACAGGAACAGTTATCCCACTCCACAAAGGGAGGGCGACCACTGATCCCGGGAACTATCGCCCTATTAGCCTGACGGGCCTGGTCTGCAATGCCATGGAACATATCATCATAGAACTCCATAAACAAAGACATTGGTAACCTCCAAACTCTGGATACTACCCGGTTCCAGTTTGTGAAAGGCAGATCATGCCTCCTGAACCTGATCGACTTCTTTGAGGCAGTCATCAAAGCCGTAGATGAGGGTAAGGTGGTTCACACAGCCTATCTTGACCTTGCCAAGGCTTTCAACACCATCCCCCATTCTGGAATTATAGCTAAACTCACTAAACTAGGTATAAATCCCTACATCACAAGATGGGTTGCCAACTGGCTCACTGACAGAACCCACACTGTAAAATTTGCAGACTCCAAATCCGACCTCAAAGCAGTGACAAATGGAGTACCACAGGGTTCAGTCCTCAGACCTCTCCTGTTTGGTATCTACTTCTCTGAAGTACAGGCTAACACAGAAGGCCTCTGGCTAACGAAGTTCGCAGATGACTGCAAACTAGGAGGCATCGTCAAGTCCCCAAATGATGTGGACATCCTACAGAAGGGCCTCGCTGAGACAGATGCCTGGTGTCAGAGCCATGGCCTCAAGCTCAATGCCAAAAAGTGCAGTGTCATCCCCTTTGGTAAAAACTCTGTACCCATGAACTACCACATAGGCAGCAATCTACTTAACACCAAATGTGTGATAAGAGACCTTGGGACCCAGGTGGACAGTAGTCTCTCCTTTGATAGTCACATCGCCACAGTAGTCAGGAAGTCCTTGTACATCGCACACCTCATCATAAAAGGGTTCTCATCCAGGAAAAAAGAGGTCATTGTTCCCCTCTACTCGACACTCATATTAGACCCATTATAGAGTAATTTACCCCTTTTGGAATGTACCTCACAAGACATCTGCAGCAGCTGGAAAGGCCACAGAAGTACCTCACAAAGAGGATTACTGGCCTCAAACAAATGCCCTACACTGTCCGTCTCAAAAAAACTCCAGCTTTACTCCGTAGCATATTGCCTACTCCGAGGTGATCTCTGCCTAACATATAAAGCTATGTCAAACCCAGAGCTGTTGGACATGCTACACCTAAAGAAATCCCAATCCCTCCGAGCTACATGTTCTAGGGACCTAAACCTTGTCACCACAATAAACAGGACATGCTGGAGGGATAGATTCCTGTCCCAGAGACTTCCCATACTCTGGAACAGGCTACCCATCTATGTCAAGCAAAGTTCTTCATTGGCACTCCAAGAAAAATCTTGAGTGGATGGGAAATAGGAAATACACCCCGGGGGATCACTTCTGTGTCTCTGCTCGACATTGGCACAGGAAAATTTCTTGGGTGGCGTAAGCCAGGGGAACCTTGTTGGCTAGGCTTACATAGGCCCTTGGGCCGATAGCCTTGTACCTACCTATAATATTACTTAACCAAAATTCATTAAACATTGTGATAGTGAAGTAGCATGCAGTAGGAAAAAGGAACAAGATAACTTGAAAAACATATCTGAGAACGTAATTCAAATTTTTTTTTTGCTGGAATGTTACACAGGATCCGGGTAATGTGTCAACTGTCGCTATGATTCTGGATTCAGTGTCACTGCCCTACCTTCTTTGACAGTCATGTCTGACTGTCGCATGTCTTTTCTTCTGCAACCCATCCATCTTTTTACTAATTATTGTCGTTTCCTCTGTCTTCCTCCTGCCTCTCACAACTCTTCACCAGCTCATCTTTTGCTTGAATGCGCATTGCCTGAATGACTGTAGTCTGTTCTTTTTGAGTTTCTCTGCAGTTACAGCTACTTTGGCTTCTGCTCTGATTTCCTCATTTCTTCACCTGTCCCTCAGTGTGTATCCTACCACCCGTCTTAGGCACTTCCTTAGCTGCTCTGCCTTCATTACCCAGGTTTCTGTACCAAATAGAAGTACTGGTTGTACCTGTATTTTGTGCGCCTTACTTTTTAGCTTCTTTAAAATTTTACAGTTATACACACTCCTGAGACTCTGGGTCAGTTGACTGCAACACCTCTGATTCTACATGTGACCTAATCATTCAAACTTCCTTCTCCTCAATCTCCCCTCACAGGTACTTGAAGCTGTTAACCCGTTCTGCTGTTTTCCTGCTATCTCAATTTTCAACTTCTGATTACACCCCCCCCCCCCGTTTTGCTTCCATGATATAGCCCATAACATGAAAGGGGTATCTCTTCTATAGTTACATTTGCAAGTCTAAATGTATTTTCTCTCTCTGTGATTTAAATGTAAAGGAGTTTCTGTATTTTAATTTAAAGTGCAGGTTAAGTTAAAATACAGATGGGGAAGAGACCACAGCAGGGAGGCAGATGATTCTTTGAGTGAAATCAGTCCACGTTTACTTCAGTACCACTACTCATGCTGGAGTACATGCGGCTGGTCTCATAGCAGGAGGAGATGGTGAATATTTCAAGAGCAAGGGCATTCTGGTGGTGTCTGTGGAGAGTGTGACTTTAACAGTGATATATCTGCACGCTGCTGGGGCTGAATGCTGCTTTTACTGCAACTGACCGCAATGACCAAATGTTGTAGAAAGGAAAGTTCTAGAACAGTGTGTATTGACATTTGCAGATGCTGCTAAGGCAGGTCCTTAGCTGCAGCAGGTGAATAGCGATGCAATTAATAATGTAAACCAGTGTTCTGCTGCTGTTCTGGAACTGCCAGCAATTTCTTTTGCATTTCAGTTTACGGCAGAGGCCCTCCCCGATCATTCATTATACATTTTGGAAAAACATTGCAGTGCCTTTGAGAATACAGATATGGCAGATGAGAGGTTTTGTTAATTCTCCTACTCGCGCTATGTACAATTCGTGTTTGGAGTTTGAAAGTGCTTTAGTCCTGAGTACGTTAAGAGTTCTTGTGCTTCTGGGTCTAACATTCCAGTCTGATTTACATTTAAATCACAGAGAGAAAATACATTTAGACTTGAAATGTATTTGTGGAAGAGATGGATATTGGGTCTGAACTTTCTGTGTGCTGTCAAGTTTCTCAACCACTCCAGAAGGTTAAGGACAGACTGGAGACCTGGAATTGGGGTTTGGTGGGATTTATTGATTTATTTATTAAAGACAGTAAAATCTTGATAGCTCACATTTTGTTACTAAGGGCCTTTGTGTTTTGAGGTCACCAGCCATACAAAAAAGTGTTTTTCTGTATGAGAAGCTAGAGCATTTTAAAATCAGTGCCCTAGTGCGTGTTTTGATTGTGGTACTCAATTTTCTTTGGGGGGGGGGGGGACAGATCATTTTTTAGACAGACCATCTTAAAAGTAATGAAATTGCTAACGATTTTGCTCAAGGTAAGGAAAATCAGAAAGATACTGTAGGAACAATTCCTTCTGAATTGCAAGATTCATCTGGGCCTGGCTAGTTGAATCCCTCTCAGTTTAGGGTAGGGTGGAGGGCTCTCCTGGCAGACTGTAGTAGTTACTAGTAAGTATTTTTGTTTCAGATTTAAGAGGTTAGTGGTGCTGAAATTTCTGGGGATAAGCAGGTGACTAAAATCACTGCATGTGAAGAAAGCATAGCTGCCACTGTAAAACATAAATGTTACATCAAATAACATTTTGTTATATTTTATTAGATGATGGTGCGTATTGGAATGGTTAAAATATTATAACCGTAATATTTCTTTGTTTAGAGTTGTGTTTGTAGCCAAGCAAAATGTTCTCATATGTTTTTGGGTATGTTTTTTGGGCTCTGATACGTGTTAAGGTTTTTTTTTTCTTGAGTTCAGCCTTTAAGATAAAATGTCACTGTGCTATATGCTCTGGGAGGGTGTTTTTATATGTACCCCCTTCTGTTTGCCAGCTATCAAGCCTTTCCTTGTTGATCTTGAGGCAACATGTACATATGTGCTAGTGGGTCATCCCGCAATGCTTGCACATTTCTGGAATGATCCTTACTCCAGGGTCACAGGGACAATGTAGAAGGAGCAGTTGTAGGGTCCGAGGGGTGTGTTGGCATGGCAATCAGCAGTACAGCCAGACGGCTAGGCATGATCGAGGATGGGGGGGATAATCCTCAACTCCAGCCTCATGTGTATCATGAAATATCTGTAAGTTGTTGACAACAGTACTGATTACAATATTGATGTAACTAGGCTCTTGATTTTGTGTTTGGGGATGTATGATAAAATACAAGCAGTGAAAATGTTTTTACTCCTTTTAGTCTTGTATACAGGTCAGGCATATCTTTATCAACTAGAAGAGACTTTATGAATGGCAATAAAGCGTTTAAAGAGGAAATTATTTGGGAGAGGAACAGGGCAAGAGTTAGGTGGGATAAGTTAATTCTTTCCATAGAGGGAAGTAAATAGTGTGGGAAGAAATATCCAGGGAATTGTTATGGCTAGGCTTGTATAGGCCCTAGGGCTGATAGCCTAGTACCAACCTATGAACCAATGTGTTTAAGGGCTACCTTATTTGAAGTGGTACTTTAAAGCTACGTAGTTCAGCTTTTTATACATAACTCATAAGTTTATAAATCTAAGTAGAAAAGGATGATGGTGAAATGGGAGTTAAAAAGAAGATAGGGATTTTTGAATGCACATCATTAAGCATGACAAAAACAACCGTATAGCAGGTCTATATCAGTTTGAAATCTCAGTTCAGGGAACTGCTCTTAAACCGAACATTCATTGTTTTTTTCCATTGAATGAATGCTCACATCTGCAAATGTGTTTCACAGGGAAAGGAAAAAGTTGTCCAAAATTCCCAATGTAATGTACACTATCCCCCACCGACTACTTATATATACGAGATCGCACTACAGTGGGGAAAAGGGTATTTCTTGATGTTGGCCACCTTTCTCCTTTTCCTATGAAACACGTTTGCAGATGTGAACTTTAACTGAACGTTCACTGTTTTTTGTTCGTTGCAGAGCAATTCACTGAATTACGATTTTGACGAACTGATATAGACCACTGTATAGCATATTATAGTCATAACATTAAACGTATTCTAAGAAGTCAGTGTGAGAAGGGATGTCTGCAAGTGGAGGTATTGAAAATAGACAGCATGAGGCTTGAATTTAGTAGAGGAGATGAGGAGATTAGCAAAGATCAAAGGCATTGAGAGAAAGTAACTTTGTAGGGAAAGTTGATAGAATTGGGGTGTGACGGTGTAATTAATAGCTTGAACTTCTTGTTGGAGATCATCTTCTCTGTCTCAGGTTGATAACAAAGTACAGACAAAGTGAAGGGCATAGAGGGAGTGTTAAGTGAAACCAGCTCTGGTAGACTTTTTGCTTGACTATAGAACATAAGATGCTGTTAAAAAAGGAAAATTAATGGTGTATAAAATATTACATAACTACCTGAATCATTTGCAAGAGGTTAGAAAAGCTTGTGAAAAGAGAATAGAAGGACCGATTAGAAAGGAGCAATTGGAAGAAATCTACAGCTCTCAAATACGCAACATAGTCTAGCAGGTTTTGGATTTTTGTATGGAAGTATTTGCATTGGTATTTTATACCCCAAGTAGTCATCAGATGTTTTTTTCACATATAGAGAGCAAATGCTGGATATGTGATGGGGATGGGAGAGCAAATGCTGGATATGTGATGGGGATGGGAGAGCAAATGCTGGATATGTGATGGGGATGGGAGAGCGAATGCTGGATATGTGATGGGGATGGGAGAGCGAATGCTGGATATGTGATGGGGATGGGAGAGCGAATGCTGGATATGTGATGGGGATGGGAGAGCGAATGCTGGATATGTGATGGGGATGGGGGAGAGCGAATGCTGGATATGTGATGGGGATGAGAGAGCGAATGCTGGATATGTGATGGGGATGGGAGAGCGAATGCTGGATATGTGATGGGGATGGGAGAGCGAATGCTGGATATGTGATGGGGATGGGAGAAGAAAGTGGGAACATGATTTTGAGACTGGAATGAGTTGGATTCAAAAATTGCTTACTGAGTGCTTTGACAGAAATCTTTGGGAAGCGCATGGTAGTAATTAAGGTCGTAAGTGTCTTGATCTGGAATATCGGATCAGAATTGCCTAAACGTAGTAAGGAATTGCTTTTGGTGCCCAGAATACCTAGAAAACGAGAATCAAAATATAAACCAACTGAAATGCGAATTTTATATATTGTAAAGAGATAAAGGTAGGATCTATGGAAAGAGGAAGGAGGACATTTCATAGAAGGATAGCGGAATTCTCCAGTTCCTTACAACATTCTCCCAGGCTTGGTAGCACTGGGGTCATTTGCCATTTTCTCTTATATCACCAATTAATATATCTTCCACTAGTAGTTAGCTGAAGCCGTTTCATAGATGTGTGCATACAGTTTGTTACCCCCACAGTGTAAAAAATGTTTACCTCTTTTTAGATAAATAGTAGTATATAAATAAACTTATAATAAATAAATACTAGTCACAAAAATTCACAGATAAGTAATTGAATTTTACTTAAGTAATAACATTTATGTATTTAACATTTATTGACCAGGAAAGTCTGACTCGGACAGAGCATATTTTCAGAGGAAGCCCAGGGAGAAACATTCCAGACGCATGTCTTTGGAATGTGGAAGGAAACCAGAGTACCTGGAGGAAACCCACACTAACGCAGGGAGGACATGCAGACTCCACACACAAGGCACCCTGGCTAAGAATCGAACTTGAGAACCTCTTGCTGTGCAGCGACAGCGTTAACCACTGCACCAGTGCACATACAAAGTAAAATATGCACAGTTTGGCACACAAGGAAAATTGAAATCATAGGCAGTAAACATAGATAGGGCGCATACAGAAAAACATAGCTGTCTATGTATCGCAGTTCTGTGTCTAGTTTGCTACAAGAATACTGTCCCTAAAATAATTTGTACTCACAGATAGTTCGACACAAGGCAAGACAAATATTAATAACTTCAACTTCTGTATCTTGCAGCTGTGCAACATAACCTTTCCCCAGTCCCAGTTTCCATCATTGCAAGGTAAACATGTATTTATGTTAGTTATGCAGCCTAATATTCTCAAGTTCGTTAAGTCACATCTGTTTTCCTTGAATTGGACCCCTTTGATGCCCTCTAATAAAGTCTTCTTCTAGAAATTGCTATTCCATTTGCCAGTCATTGTTTGTGTTTTATCAGAAGGTGCCATTATGTCCAGAGGATCAGTACGTTTTGCTGACCTTTGACATGTGGACAAGCAACGTGCCTCCTTTTTACCACAAGAACACATACTGCAGATGATTTTGAGATCCCGAGTGTCTCATTCTTTCCTTGAGAATGTGCACTGCAGATAAACATCAGAGGAATAGAAACCAAAGACGAAAAATATTTTTTTGCATTCAGCCTGGCAGTATCATAGGTTCATAGCGGTTTACTAGGCTAACAATCACAAGGATCTTTTTAAGCCTAGCCATGCATCGCAAATCTCTGACAAATTTTGATACCCTTGATAAGTGTAAGCATGAGCCTGGGAGATGAACCATTTACAGGTTTTCTCTGTCCGTTAGAGACATAGGTACCAAACCAGGGATTAATTTCTGTTTTCCCATCCAATTGTCCAAGTCACACTTGAATTGGATTAGGGAGGAACTCATGTGGAGCCTGTTCCATAGACTGGGTAGTCGCTGGGATACATAGCTCTGTCTCCAGCAGGTCCTGTGTATGTCACAGGCAAGGTTTAAGTCTTTAGAATGGGTAATTCTGGTGCTGTTTGTTATGTGGATATGCAGGAGGTCCATCCGAGTGGGGTCTGACCATGCCCTGTATGGCAGGCATAGATCTCCCCTCAAATGCCTGTAGGAGACCATACAGAGATAGGGCCTTGAGGCAGTCTGCATAGAACATATTACTTACAATGTGTATTTTTTTTAGTGAGGAACCTCTGTGGACGTTCCAATTGTTGGATATGTCTGGTTAGATGCATACCAAAGGGGGCATTGTACTCAATGGTAAGTCTGATGAATGACGAATACAGTGGAACAATGACTTCCTTGGACTTAGATGCCATACCTTTGTTTATAAGTCGCTCAACATAGAATAATTTCCTCACCACTGTAGACACGTGTTGGCCAAAGGCTAGATTACTATGTGTGTCCCTAAGTCCCTGACTACTGGATCAACTCTAAGGGGTGTGTTGTCAATATGATAGTTACTAGGGATGGATGACTTCCCAAAGGATAATATTATGCATTTCTTGGCATTTAGTTTTAGTCCATGGCTCTGACACCAGTTGTTTGTCTGTGTCACCCTGTCCTGGAGAAAATTTGTGTCTGTGTGAGATTCATTGACTGCTCCTAATTTGCAATCCTCTGCAAATTTAGTCAGCCAGAGATCACTGACATTGGCCTTGACTTCTGAGATGTAAATGCCAAAAAGGACTGGTCCAAGGACTAATCCCTGAGGGACTGCACTTTTGACTGGCCTCTTTGTAGAGGTGGACTCCCCAGTTCTAACTTCCTGGGTCCTGTCTGTGAGCCAGTTGGCTATCCACCGGGTGACATATGGGTTTGTACCCAACCTCTTGAGTTTGTAAACAATACCCGAGTGGGGTATTTTGTCACATGCCTTGGCCAGGTCAAGGTAGGCAGTGTGAACGACTTTGCCTTCATCCTTCTTGAAGAAGTCCACCAGGTTGAGTAGGCATGATCTGCCCTTGACAAAACCAAACTGGCTTGGGACCAGTGTCTGGAGGTTTACTGTATCTCTGTTCATCTCCATGATAATTCTTTCCATGGTTTTACATATAAGACTAGTGAGACTTATGGGCCTGTAGTTTCCAGGGTCTGTAGATGGCCCACCTTTGTGCAGAGGGATGACTGTTGCCTTTCTCCATTCATGAGGCTAGAAGCATGTTTGGAGGCTACAGTTAAATAGTAATTCCAGAGGTCCTGATAAGTCATGTTTCATGCTATTAAGACGGCATCCTGGGATACTGTCTGGTCCCATTGATGCAGTGTTCTTGGTCTTAGACCATTAAGGACCTGTTCCTAGTGATAGTAGGGGGAGCTATATTTGATGATATTTCTTGAGGGAAGGTTGAAGGGGAGAGAGGGGTAAAGTTGGAGATGAATTTATCAGCCAAGAGGTTTGCTGTAACCTCTGACTCAGTATAGGTGGCTCCATTTACAGTGAACTCCGCACACAATTGTATATTGCCTTTGAGGTTGTGGACATAGCTAAAGAATGCTTTGTGGTTGTCCTTGGCCTGTGAGGTCAAACATACTCAAATTTGGCTTTGATAGACTTTCTTTGTCCTCCGAGTTGTTTGTTTCATTTGGGAGTGCTTTTATCATGCTGGGTGCTGCACCTCCTAATGTTTGCCATGATTTTCTTTCTCCTGTTATACAGCTGATTAATTTTGTGATTCCACCATGGTGGCTTGTTTTTTTGAGTTAGTTCTGTATTTCTTCCTGGTGGGTGCAGCTGCCTCTGTGTAGCTGTTAACATGCTTGTAGGGTTTCTGTGAACAGTTCTGCATAGGCAGCAGTGTTCTCAGGGTTTATGGGGGCTTGAAATTTTGCCAGGTTATCAATTAATAGCAGGAAGTTATTTGTAGAGTAGTTCATGAATATTCCGGGGTTGGCTGCAGGTCCAGGTTTCATTTTTACTTCAAAGGAGACCATTTTGTGATCTGACTTTACTAGAGAAGACATTACACTAGGGGATGTGCAGCACTCTGCCATATTAGTTAGGAACAGATCCAGTATGGTTGTACTGGTTGGTGTTTTGACAATCTGGTCCAGGGAATTTCTGTTTACAAGATCCAGGAATCTCTGTGCATGTATGTTTGGTGTCGTATAGAACTCCCAGTTAATAATGGGGTAATTAAAGTCACCCATGAATATGGTATTGGGTTGGATGGTTAGTGTTTCTTCTTCTTCTTTCGGCTTTTTCTCGGTTATGGGTCACCACAGCGAATCACTGTCCGCTCATGATTGGCAGTGGAGTTTTACAGTGTGGAGTTGCCAGCCCGGCGCCCAACCTTCCACAGAAGGCACACACACACACACACACACACACACACACACACACACACACACACACACACACACACACACACGCACGCACTCATGCCTTTGGCCAATTTAGTGTATCCAATCCACCTACAGCATGTCTTTGGGATGTGGGAGGAAACCGGAGCACCCGGAGGAAACCCACGCAACCACAGGGAGGTCATGCAGACTCTGCACAGAAGGCACCCCAGCCGAGGATCGAACCGGATAACCTCTTGCTGTGAGGTGGCAACGCTAACCGCTGCACCACCGTGGCCACCCATGGATGGTTAGTGTTTGTAATAAGTTTAAATGCATGGTATGGGTTTCCTGGGTCATAGAGGGGGACCTATAGCTTGTAAGGAAGTGGTATTGGATTTGAACATGGATCAGCTCAAGTGCATTGTCCTGTTTGACCAGCCTTGAAGTATGTTTATTTTTGATGTTATAGAGACACCTCCACCTTTAGTCCCTGCCTGTGAAGTAGTTGGTCTAAATCTGTGGAAGGCATTATAACCTTGCACTCTTGGTGTGCTCTCTGCGGCTTTAAACCATGTCTCAGTGACCGCACAGGCATCAGCAATTCTTTAGGGTAAAGAGTGCTTCTTGGGAGTGGAGTTTTTTGCTTAGACTCCTAGCATTGAGCAGTAATGCCTTTAGATTTTCTTGGTTTTGATTTGCTGTGTCGGAAGTACTTTCGGTTTGGCATTGCCTAAAATAGGCAGTATGTGGGAAGACAATGTTTTAGCGAATATCTGAAAGCCTAAAGGGGAGAGGTGCAGACCATCCCTGGCAAACCAGCGTGGTCTGTTGACCATCTACTTCCATCCTGACAAATACTGTTTAAGCCTAGCCAATTATCCCATGTATCATAATGGTTTTCTTTGTAATGGCATTGCTTCTTGCCTCAAGAACAAATGCATGCAAAGTAGTGGCTAGGCAGGGGGAAGAGTGTGGTTTAATGGAAGGCAGGAACTAAGCAATTTATATAATGCCTGAGTCAGTAACATTTGTTAAAAAATGTATACTACATAGTGATAATAATGGAAACTATGGTGATTTGTTTTTTATTATTGTATGCAAATTTATTTTGCTACTTGAAATATAATGATTTAATAAAGATGTTTAAAAAAATTCTTAGAAAATAGTACAATAAACAAAGCAGAACATGTTTATTAAAGATGTACTGCAAAGCAGAATTTTAAAACCTTCTGCAGAAGATTTGGTTGAAAGTCCAGACATAGTTGCATATCATGAGAACAGAAGCAGAGCTAGGGTGAATTGAAGGGGGCAGATGCCCTAGGTACAAAGTGTTTGGGGGGGGGGCATGATAAGCTATATGAGCCGTCATCCTGCTCGCTCTTTTGTGCATGCTGAGCACTGTAACGCTCCTTGTGTGGTCAAAACTGTAGCAACTTTTTTTGCTACATTTTTAGCAAACCGTTTCCTACAGTTTAAAAGACAAAACTATCTTTTTTTTTTTTTTTTAATAAAATCTTTGGAAGGAGCATTGGGGCCAACTAAGAAACAGGATCTGTGTGCTGGGGTATAGAGTTATAAAATACTAGAGTAATGTAGACTAATGACACCCATATAATTCCAATAGTAGAAGCAGCAAGAAGCTAATAAAGTAACTTTTAAGCATACTTAAATATGTTGCTAATGCATGTAACTCTCTATATGACTTGCAATGTACCCAGAATTGCTTCCTTTTGTATGTGCTGAGAAGAGCACTTTTGGCAAGCATCAAAGACTGAAGCAGTACTAATTTCATTAACTTTAGTTCCACCCTAATATTTTGGAGCAGGGTCCATTCCTGTCATGATTTTATAAATCAAGAACATTTGGAGAAATTAAAAAAATTGTAAATCTGTCTTGCAGATAGTTGGTACCAGAGGTAGGTGATCATTTCTTTATGGTGTTTATAGTGCTCAGAGTTATTTAGACTTTACACTAGATGTATAAATTATCACTGACTAGTTGACAAGTGCCATTTGTAAGAGCTGATCCCTGATTTAAGCCTGTAGTTAGAGTAATACTGGTTTACAGCAAGACTTGGGAAGCTCTACTGAAAAGCCATATTTTACTGTTTTACCTCTTGGGTGCAAATTAGTGATGTTCATCGTGTTACACTGCTGCAGTCATCACTGTTGGGTTATCCTGCCGTCAGGCGGTCCTGCAGTTGGCCCGAGTTCCAAAGTCTTGGTCCGGCGTCGGCTGCTGTCGCTTCTTCCCTGACGTCAGTGCACCAGGGGTATATAAGATGCATCCGTCGCCATTTTCTTCAGTCTTTCTTGCCGCGCAGTGCCCGAAGCAGAAGCAGTTCGCAAGTGCCGGTCGGCCGACTCCTGAGATTTTCAAATCGAATTTCAGACCGAAGTCTTCATAAAGCTAAGTACCCCATTGGGGAAACTTTTCTTGCCTCAGTCCGATGTCAGAAAAAGTTAACAATTGCATTTCTTGTGGGAAGCAAATACCTCATAAGGACTTTCATTCTTATTGTATTCCTTGCCTAGGCCCAGACCACGACGTCACAGGTTGTCAGTTTTGTGCTAGGTTTAATAAACGTACTATTAAACGTTGGTTTGATTTCGCCCAACATTATTTTGGTAGGAAATTTAATTATACCATGTCGTCGGAGCAACCGACGACCGGAATACATAAAAACCGCAAAGATAAGGACAGGCAGCCAAAATCCAAACTGGATTCCGAGGCCTCTGCTAGGCCAGTCGCCGGTTCTCCAGTTTTCAGTGAGGTGCCTACGCAGCCCCTGACGACCGTTGATTTAGAACCCCAGGCGACATCCGATTCTCAAGCGGAGATTACTAGGCCTCCACAACCTTTACCTTTAGGCCCTTCTGACTCCATACCTGAAGGAGATTCCGGTGCAGTTGAAACACCTTCAGTTGCTGAAGGTGTCTTCAGACCGACTACACTCACTATTAAATCTTATGTAAAACTGAAAACTCCTTTAAAAACAAAGAAGACTGCACAGCAGTCTCCAGCACAAGGCCCCATGCCTAGGAAACAGATGCTTAAGATGGCTGAAGATTTAATTACCCTAATCAGGGGTTCCCATCCCCCTCCTGATAAAAGGCCAAGGCAGGAGGAGGACTACGCTTCCTCTGACCAGGTTTCAATTTCCTCAGACTCTTCTGAGGAACAGGAATACTCCTTTTCCCCCTTATGAAGATTCTGATGCTGAAGAGTCTATCCCTTCTGCATCTCCCCCAGAAGACTTCTGTTTTGGGGAAACCTTACATACTATGAGGGAACATTTCCACTGGGAAGGCCAGGATTACTCTGATTCTAAGAAAAGGCTCCGAGAGTTCCTTTTACTACCCCAGCACAGACCACTTGCAATTCCACCTGTGTTAGACATTGTGGATGATGTTTATTCAGAATCTAGCCTTAACCCAGATTCACTACCTCCTGCACCAGCCAAACCAGACAGATACTACAGAGTCCCTGACTCACACAAATTCCTGTATAAAAGCCCTGTTGCTGACCCAGAAACCATTTCCCAGGGTCCCAAAGGGGTTAAAACCACAACTGCTAAAAATCCTGTGCCCTCTGAAAGGGATTCTAGAGCACTAGACAGATGGGGAAAGAAAGTTTATACCTCAGCTACTCTAGCTATGAGGGCCTCAAATTGTCAGTTTCACATGCTGAAATATCAACAATATCTGATGTCTCAATTAAAACAAAAAATGCTCGCACATACAGAGCAGCCTGATTACAAGGAAATGCAAGATTTGTTGCATGCAGCAGAACAAGTGGGAAAACATACTTTACAATGTGGATTTGATTCGTTGGAAGCTTCTTGTAGAGAAGCAGTGACAGGGTCTGTCATACGTAGGCATGTTTGGTTAAAAGAACAAACTTTGCCTGATCATGTTAAAGCAAAGTTATTGGATACACCCTAACAGCAGGATGTTTTATTTGGTGTAAAAGCAGAAGAAGTTTTAAAGAAAATGGAGGATAAGGCAAAATCTATGCAGACGGTGAAGGATTTTTTACAGGTTCAACCTCCTCGTTTCAGCAGAAATTGGCCAACCAAAAACTGGTCCTTTCCAGCTTCTGCTAGACCACAGAGGAGCAGATACAGACGCCCAAGAGGCAGAGGCCAGCCACAATGCTCTTACCAGCCTCGACAATGGAGTGCCACAACCTAAAAAGGAGGAGAAGAGAAACTACCAAACTACCAGAAACTATCAAACTACCAGAAGGCAAACACAATGACTTACCCCTCAGACTACCAAGCAAAACCCTCTTGGCAGCTCCCTTGGGGGGAAAACTAGCTCTTTTTACAGACAATTGGCACATCATCACAAAAGACAAATGGGTCCTAAATATTGTATCTCAAGGCTACAGATTCCACTTTCACATTTTACCAAGGATAAAAGGAATGCCAAACCTGCCACCAAATCAGGGCAGAGGCTCAAAAGCAAATTTCAGCTCTCATGGACATGAGAGCCATTCAACAGGTTCCTACACAGGAGCAAGGACAAGGATTTTACTCAAGACTGTTTTTAGTTCCCCGAAAGGACAAAGCCTGGAGACCCATTCTGGGCCTCTCAATTCTGAACACATACCTGGAAGTACCCAAATTCAAGATGCTAACACTACAGCAACTTCTTCCCATGCTGGGCAAGAAGGCTTGGCTTGTAACATTGGACCTCAAGGAGGCATACCTGCATGTCCCTATCAGACAAAATTGCAGAAGATACCTCAGATTTATTGCAGGTTCAACCCATTACCAATTCTCTGCACTGCCCTTTGGCTTATCTACTACTCCCAGGGTCTTCACAAAATGCCTGGCACCAGTAATTGCATACTACAGACAAAGAGGGATTCAAATATATCCATACCTGGACAACTGCCTTATTCAAGCAGAAAGCAAGGACATTCTATTAAAGCATCTGGCATTTGTCAAAAACCTTCTAAGTTGCCTAGGGTACACAGTAAACGAAAAGAAGTCAAAACTAGTGCCCTCACAAGACATAATATTCCTGGGTGCCAGCTTAAATGCAACGGCCCAGATGGCTTATCTCACGCCAGCCAAGCAAAGACATCTGACTCAATACTTCAAAATGATGGCAACAAAGACCCGATTCCCTGCAAGAAAAATTCTGCAGGCCTTGGGATTCATGGCACCTTGCATACTACTAATACCATTTGCAAAACTGCATGTGAGGAAATTACAATGGTATCTGAAAAGCGTATAGTCTCAACACAGCCACAGCTTGGAAACAATAATTCCACTCATTCCCTGCCTTCAACGGGAGTTTCTATGGTGGGCTCAGGCATGTCACCTCAACAAGGGTCAGCCTTTCACCTTACCCACAGCCAGGCAAACCGTAACAACAGGTGCATTGGATTATGCCTGGGGAGCACACATGGCAGGACAGTGTATTCAGGGAAAATGGCCTGCAAACCAAAGGCATCTACATATCAATCAAAAAGAGATGCTAGCTGTACAAAATGCCCTAACAGCTTTCAAGGACCTTCTACATCCAGGCAACTCCTAATAAAGACGGACAACACCACAGTGATATGGTACATAAACAAGCAAGGGGGCACGCACTCCTACCCCCTATGCAGACAAGCAATGACCTTGTGGAACACAGCACTGATCTACCAAGTTCAACTACAAGCACAATTCCTGCCGGGAAAGAAAAACACACTGGCAGATGATCTAAGCAGAAACATCATAGATCCTCACGAGTGGAAACTAGATCCACAAGTATTTGCAATGATAACTCAAAAATGGGGGAGCCCAGACATAGATCTGTTTGCTTCCCCCCAAAACTACCAACCACGGAAATTCTGCACAAGGACATACCACACACTAGCTTGGAAAGTGGACGCCCTCTCATTCAGTTGGAAAACATTGACAGTGTATGCCTTTCCTCCACTGCCTCTTCTGGCAAAGGTGCTGCTGAAAGCCAGATTAGAGAGGCCACAAATGGTTCTCATTGCTCCAGACTGGCCACGCCAACACTGATATCCAATACTAAGGAACATGGCTCAAGGCCCACCATGGATTTTGCCTACAATTCCTCACCTGCTCACTCAGCAAAATGATCAGATTCTACACAGCCAGCTCAAGACTTTAAATCTGGCTGCATGGCAAATTGCTTAAATAACCAGTCAACACTTCTCTCTAAAGCTGTGATGGACGTCATTCTGGAGGCCAGAAGGCCTAGCACCAGGAAAGTCTATTCAGACAAATGGAAAAGATTCCGCGCCTGGAACCAGGCTAAAGACCAAAATCCCCTTGTCCCAGATATTCCTCAGATTCTTCAATATTTAACTGAGATGTTGCACAAAGGACTTTCTTTCTCATCTATTAAGATCCACGCCTCAGCTATTTCAGCTCAGTTCAACACGGATCCTCCAATATTTTCACATCCATTACTAAGACAGTTCCTCAGAGGGGCTAAGAACATAAGACCACCCCGGAGAGCACCAACACCAACTTGGGATCTCAACTTTGTTCTGGAAAAGCTAACATTTCCGCCCTTTGAACCAGTTTTCACTGCTGATCTACAGTTCCTATCATGGAAAACTGCCCTGCTGCTAGCAATAACTTCAGCACGAAGAGTCTCAGAACTGCAGGCCCTAATGGCAGTGGAGCCTTTCATCATTTTTCATCAAGACAGAGTCTCTTTACGAACTAACCCTTCCTTTATGCCAAAGGTGGAATCCAGTGTGGCCCTAAACCAAACCATTCATTTGCCTACCTTTTATCCAAACCCCAGGACAAAGGGGAAAGGCTCCTACACTCTTTGGATATTCACAGGCAATTACGTTACTACTTGGATAAAACTAAGGCTTTCAAAAAATCTGACCAGCTCTTTGTATCCTATGCTGCAGGATCTCAAGGAAAAGCTGTCTCAAAACAGACCATTTCAAAATGGATAGGACATTGTATCCATTTCTGCTACACACACCATGGGAAATCTGTGCCTGGTAACATCAGGCCCCATTCCACCAGGGCCACAGCAACATCAACAGCCTTCCTCAAAGGGGTACCAACCAAGGATATTTTGGAGGCTGCCACCTGGAGTTCAGTACACACCTTTACCAAGCGCTATCACTTACCTCTATACTCTAAAACCAGAGCTGGCTTTGCCACTGCAGTTCTGCAGGGCCTACTAGCCTCTCCAAACCCTGTCTAGTTCCACCACCCATCCTTAGCTTTGGGATTCAACCCAACAGTGATGACTGCAGCAGTGTAACACGATGAACATAGTACAGTTTTGTACCTACCATAAATGTAGATGTTCGAGTGTTCACACTGCTGCAGTCCAGGTTACCTTCCCGTCCATCCCCTCTGAACTAGCTGGATTTATCTATTCCTTTCTATCCTATACAACTTCTGTGGTGTATTTGCTTGTGACTGAAGGTTTTGTCTTATTTTTATATAGAAATATGTATTGCCTACATATTGGGGGCACCTGACATCTGGGGCAAGAAAAACTGAAGAAAATGGCATCGGATGCATCTTGCATACCCCTGGCACACTGACGTCAGGGAAGAAGCGACAGCAACCGACGCCGGACCAAGACTTTGGAACTCGGGCTGACTGCGGGACCGCCTGACAGCAGGATAACCCAACAGTGATGACGGCAGCAGTGTGAACACTCGAACATCTACATTTATGGTAGGTACAAAACTGTACTTTTTGTGTATTGCACTTCACCACAAAGGCATTTATAATGCCAGGTTTAAGCATAATTTCCCATGGAGCATGAATGACTGTGCTCGTCTTAGATGGACAGCATCACAGCCTGTGGCCATAAAAGAGGCTGTAATCTTAAAATAAATTCATATCTGGCTTTTGTGCCCTCCACAAGAAGAGAGGACTCGACACTGATTTATGTCAGACATTTATATTTTAAGGTATTGTAGTGTAGATTGTGTGTACTTAAGTTCAGATCTGACATTGTCCACTTCATTCCATTAATCTGAGGGACTTTGTTTTGATGCTCAGAACTGACCAGCCACCTTCTTACAGCTCGAGATTCCAAACTTGAGCTCCTCCTACTCATCCATAATGCCCCTCTCGCCCCATGCTACCTCAGATCTCATTTGCCTTATTGGTGTTAGCAGCAAGTTCCATTTGAGCTTCTCTGTTCAGCGTTTTTTGGGTGAGTATTTTTTTTTTTGTACTTTCTACCTATTCTGTCTTCTCCTTTGCCTTCCTTTTGTATCTAGTTGTCAGGTTCTGTCTGTTAGGCTTTTTAAAAAAAAAAGTTTCTTCCTTCTCTTCTTTCTTGCCCTTTTTCTCCTTTATGGCTGATCAAAAGCCATTGGGCTTTAAAAAGCCTACTTCCTGTGAGTGGAAGATTCCCTTATCTGATGCCCATGGGGAGTGCATCTACTGTTTAGGGCCTCTCCGCTTGGACTCCCCTTATGACATATGCAGGGCTTTTCACCCCATGCTCTGGTGAATAGGAGAAGTAAACTCCTTTTAAAGGGCTTACTCCCTACTTCCACCATGTCGGGAGCTCCTTCCATATCAGGAGTTCAACCCCTGGATAAGAAGCCCTAGGATTCCCGGGAGTCCAGGAGGCCATCTCCCATTCGGTCCTGCTCAGAACCTCCGCAGAAGAAATCCAAATTTTTGGAACAGACGCGTTCGGCTCCAAGCTCTATTACCTCGACCTCCCCTACACCACATTCCTCCTCTGTGGCTACGGAGCCGAGTGGTGTTCCCTCGGCATCGGCTCCAGCTGTGTTGGCAGCAGAGTCTTCTCTGCTAGTGCCGTCCAGGAGGTCTCCTTCCTGTTCCCCATGGAGATCCTCTGACACCCCTCTTCAGCTTCTTCTAGGTCTTCCTGAAGCCTGTCCTCTAGGGATATTGGTAAGCTCATGAGTCTGTTTCCCAAGACACAGATCCAGATGGGGCTTTTGTCTGCCCTGTCCACTTCCAGATCCCTGTTCCAGCTTGTAGCTCCTTCTCCGATTCACCCCTCAGTCTTGGAGTTGTCAGTTCCATTTGATCCTGGTGCCAGGGTGTCAGAGCCAATAGTCCCTCAGTCTTGGAGTTGTCAGTTGCATTTGATCCTGGTGCCAGGGTGTCGGAGCCAATAGTCCCTCAGTCTTGGAGTTGTCAGTTCCATTTGATCCTGGTGCCAGGGTGTCGGAGCCAATAGAGATTTCTTCTTCACCTCCAACATTCTCCCCAGCTTGCTTGGCTCTGGCTGCTTCGATTCCAAGCATGTCTTGGAGCCTTAGCACCAACGTCACTTCCGGGGTGTTGACTTCAACTCCAAAGGTCTTGGAGCTGTCTCTTCCCCTCAGGGCCTTGGCCTTTGACAGTTCAGCTCTGACTCCCCCCTCAGAGCAGGATGCCCGCTCTCTCTGGGAGGTGTCTGCCCCAGTGACTTCAGCCCTAGTGAGACAGCTCCAGGTAGTTCGGAGTCCTTCTGCATTCAAGGTTGTGGAGAGGGTCATGTCTGTTCCTAGGAGACCCTCACCACTTACTGCAATGGAACCCCTTCCACCCCACTCTGGAGCTGTGCCTGAAACCTCTGAGCTACCACATGGAAAGCCTCCACACCATTCCCTCAGTGGATACCTAAGCATCTTCCAGTACCTCCCCAGAGCATCATCCCGAGGAGTTCCCTCAAAAGAAACAATGTGAAAGGAGGCATATGGATTCCTGTATGGAGTCCCTTACCACAGATACCGATTTTGAGGAAGGTGAAGGGTATCCCAAATCTCCACTCAATGAGGTTTCCTTCAGAGACATCTTTGAAATCCTTTGCCAGAAGGGTGGATGGTCCTCCCAAACCCCTTCCCCAGAAGAGTCAGTTTTGTGAGAGGCTTTTGGGGCCAGCCCATCTACCATCTGGGTGTCCTCCCCTGCTGATCTGCTGATCCAGCTGGTGTTGTTGAGGGCTTGGATGGATCTAGAAACAGTAGAACCTATTCCCAAGTGTGCTGATAAAGATTTAAGTGCCCCAGCCACCAGTTTTGGACCAAAGGAATTCCAGTAGATGCCTTGGTTGTGGTGGCAGCCACAAAGGAGCTTTCCTGAGCGAGCTCCTCCTATGTCCACCCCCCCAAATAGAGAATCCCAGGCTCTGGGCAGATTTGGTAAGCGGGTCTATGCCTCATCTACTTTTGCTCTTCGGGCGTTGAACTACTTGTCTCATTTTACGTGGCTACAAAGGGACTTAGTTAAGGAATTTTCTAGCTCAGTCCCAGAGTCCATACCTAACAAGGAGCAGGAGTCTGTTTCATCTAAATTGGCCACCCTATATTCCCTAGTTACTGCGTCCATGAGGCGTATCTCTCTCATTGCAGAGGGTGCCTCAAGGGTGGCTGGTTCCGGCATTGCCATTAGGTGCCATGCCTGGATGAGGATGTGCAATTTTGTGATGCCTTTCAAGCAGTCCTTCATTAATGCACCCTTTGATGGCACCACCTTGTTTGGGCCCATGGTACTTGACACCTTGACCCAGACTGAGAAGGATAGTAAGACCCTGTATAGTGTTGGGATCTGTTTTTCTAGTCCACAACAGACCTTCCCTAGGAACCAGCATGGCAATAAGAAAAAGGGGCTTTGGAAGTCGCAGGGCCCTTTCCAGGACACTCAGGGAGACTTTCCCCCTTGGCAGGGGGGGGGGATGTAGTTAGAACTGTAGACTCCACCCACATGGCTGTGGGGGACCGCAAAATCAAGGATTGTGGGAGCCTGCCTCCGACAAACCTTTCCACTGGTTCTGAACAGTTGCCCTACTGCTGTCCTCTTGAAGCATTCAGTAGAACATCACACACGACAAATGGGTGCCAAGGATCGTATCCAGTAGATACTGCATTCCTTTTTCTCGACATCCCTAAAAATTAATTTTGCCTCCCAGATGTTCCACCCAGAGGGAGGACGCTGCCCAAGAAATAAGAAAGCTACTGCAAAAAGGGGTATTCAAAAGGTCCCTCCCCCCAAGTCAGGTCAGATCGGGTGCTTACTCCAGATTCTTTTCAGTACCCAAAAAGACAGGGGACCTGTGGCCTATATTGGATCTCGCCTGCCTGAAAAAGTCAGTGAAGCACACAAAATTCAGGATGGTCACAATTCAATCCATCTTACCTCAATAAAAAGGAAAGTACTCTAGACTGGTTACTCGTCAATTCCCATCTTCAATCCTATAAATCGGGCACTTTGCCTGATGACCTAAGTGACCACTGTCTCACCTATGTAATCAAGCTCAAAGTAGGCTGCTCTTACCAACCCACCTATAGAACATTAAGAAACAACAAGAATTTTATTCTCACCAAGTTTCAAAAAGGCATGCAGCTGGTCAGTACTAAAAAGTCTGCCACTAGATTAAGCAGTAGCATACTTTAACACCAAATTCCTTGCAATTCTTAACTCCTATGCTCCCAGTCGCTCTATTAGAACCAAAGTTAATATTGCATCATGGCTTTCTAAAGATACCAAAACCAAAATTTCACTCAGAAATAAAGCATGGGCCACCTACCAAAAACAAAAGCCACACTTGATCAACTAAGATTCAGACAGCTAAGGAATGACACCAAAAATCCATAACCTTAAACAAAAAGAACTACTACTACTACCATCTACTGTAAAAACACCAAAACAAACCTCAAAAATTCTTTGCAGGAATAAAAAAACTACTCCACCCAGGCCAAACTGCCACTCCACCCCCTCAGCTTCCCAACAAAAATCCCCAGTAGACATTGCTAAGAACTTCCAACAGCTTCTTCAAAGAGACTATCCAGTCTCTACCCAGCCAACTCTCTCTCAATGGCTCTAATTCTAATGCAGCCACACCCAGTACTCAAACATACTTTACCTTCCAACCTGTTCCTGCTTAACTTATTCATGCCCTACTTAAGTAACTAAGACCCACCACCCTGACTGCCGACCTCCTCCCAGCAGCCCATATGCAAAAGGCTGCTGACACCATAGCATACCCCATCTCAATCTTGATCAACAGAGCTATATCTGAAGCTACTGTACCCACTATATGGAAAATCTCCCATGTCATACCTCCCCATAAAGGAGGCAGTTCCACTGAACTGTCAAACTTTAGACCCATAGCTATTCTGTCACCTCTAGCTAAAATTATGGAGAAGTGTGTACACATGTAGCTCATGCACTACCTCACATAGAACAAGCTGTTGTCCAACTTTCAGCATGGCTTTAAGCCACACCACAGTACTACTTCTGCTCTCCTCTCTTTCTCTAACGTCATTAACCACAACCGCAATAATAACAAACTGTCCTCAGCACTCTTTCTAGATCTATCCAACGCTTTTGACATGGTTGACCACAAAATGCTTATAAATACCTTGAAGGCCTTCTCCTTAAACAACCATGCATTCCAATGGTTTCAATCCTACCTGCAGGGCAGGCAACAGGCAGTCCTATGGCAGGACAAGCTATCATCTCGCCTACCCATCACATTAGGTGTCCCCCAGGGCTCGATACTAGGACCCCTTCTTTTCTCCATCTGTATCAATGACCTTCATTCAGTCATCCCAGGTGGTACCTGCATTCAATATGCGGATGACTCCACCTTGATTTGTTCTGACACCTCACCAGCTACTTTATTCACATTAACCCAAAATACCTTCAGTACAGTGGAAAAATGGCTCTCCAGTCAACATCTAATCCTAAACCCCAACAAAACTAAGCTGCTCCTCTTCTCCCCCACACGCAGGACCCCCCTGCCATCCTTCAACATAACTGCTAACAATGGCACTATCATCTCCCCAGAAGCCCAAACTAAACTACTGGGTGTCATAGTTGATGACAACCTGACGTTTGATGCGCATAGCAATCAAGCTATAAAAAACATTAATAAAAACTTCTCTCTTTACAGAATCAAACCTTTCCTTACCCCGCTTGCTAGAACTGCAATTGCCCATTCCCATCTACTATCAGCTCTTCTCTATGCCTCACCTCTATTCTCCAACTTAAACAAAACCGATCTTAATAAACTATCATCCTGCTATAACCACATTGCCAGATTTGCTATTGGCACAGCCTACCGGACACACCACTGTCACAACCTAAATCGCCTAGGATGGCTTGAACTGCCTAGCCTACTGCAGTTCAACCAGCTAATAGTGGCACATAAAGTCCTTTACCAACCAGAAAATACACCTGCACTAAAGAAATATTATCAGCCCCTACACCAGCACCCGGCCACTGCGATCATCCACTAGATTCGTAGTTCAAACATACAAATCCAACTACTCAGCTGGGGACTCTGTTTGCCAACTCTGTTGGAAAAACATGGAACAGACTCCCAGCTGACTTGACCCTAGAACCCTCACTAACTCGATTAAAACCTCAAGAAATACTTCAAAATTCATTGGTTATGTCCTTGCACTAACCCCGAATAGTGACCTCTCTGTTACTTAGGTGCCTTACCTTCAACTACTTCTAACTTTTTTCTACCACTCCATTTCAGGAAGGGTCAACTGTATAACTGCTGCTCAATGTGTCTTAAACGTGAATGTAATGTTATGTATATATAACTTTGAAAATAATGTTATGTTTTGTAAAGTGTTTTATAATAAGCTAGTACTATATGTTCTAAATTGCTGGTATTGCTTATGACTGTAATCTGCTTGAAACTAGCATTTACTAAATGTTCAATGTGTATTATTATCTTGGAGCTTTTCTCCCCGGGCCTCCGCTGAAAATGGACATATATCCAGTCGGACTATCCCAGTCAACAAATGTAAAATAAATAAAATAAAATAAATTATTTATATATTGATTTATTGATTGATTGGTTGACATTTGATTACCAGGAAAGTCCATCTGGGTAGGAGTCCATTTTCAGCAGAGGTCCGGGGAGAAAAGCTACAAAGTATTCCAAAACATTTTAAGAACAATCATTTTACAGTCTTTAAAAATGATACAAAAAATAATTGCAGTTTAAATGATTAAACCAAATTAGACGTAACCGGGAAAAGCCAAAAGACACAAACAAACAAGACGTAATATGAAAACATTGGTTAAGAATAGATACAAGTTATATAACAATAATTTAATACAGAAACTTTAGCCAGTTTATAGAGAAATTAAATCTAAGTTAGTGTTAATCAAACAGGAATTGATTAACATTGACAGCTCTGGTCTAATAGCATTTTTGCACCGGTCTTCCTGCTGTGTATGGTCTTATTTGGCGACCTACCCTGTATTTTTTCCCAAATGACACTGCACACATGGAATGTGGTGGTAACCAAAACCATGAATGCTGAAGTTCTTCTTCTTCTTTTGTTGTGTTTCCAAAAGGCAAAGCATTTTTTTTATTTTAATGCTTGAGTATGTTTCTTGGGTTCCACTTCACAGTATCGAATTACTGAAAATTCGAACTTCATGTGGTCGAGACCATATGATTGAGTTTTCTGTAACTTGAAATTAGGAAGTGAAATAAAAAAAAAAAACAAAACAAACGCATTGTTTCTGCAGGGGGGCAAGCCCCCCCCCCCGTACCCTCCCTACTTAAATATACCATCACTGTGATTGCACTATAGTGAGGAAACTGGAGATCTCCTGTTCTGCGCTTCTGCATACAACGCGGAATGGGAGATTTCCCTTTTCCCCACTGTAGTGCGATCTCGGAGTTGGTATATTTAAGTAGGGTGAAGTGCAGGGGCTTGCCCCTGCAGAAATTGCTTTTTTTTTTTTTTCTTATTTCACTTCCTAATTTTGAATTACTGACACTCAATCATATGGTCTCGACAATATGAAGTTCGAGTTTTCAGTAATTTGATATTGTGAAGTGGAACCGTTTCTTGGCCTAGCAGATTCTTCATTGTAATATTAAAAGAGCTTTTTGGGGCAAGTTGAATTGCATCCTTTCTAAGTGTATTTTATTCCATTCAGTTTAGATTACAGACATGTTAAGGTACAAACAAACATTCTAGTTGCATTTTGTGTTGAAAGTGATTACATTTTATAAGCATAAAGGATGATGCAAACAAAATACAGCAGGTATTGCCTATTTACTTTTAAATACATTGACATGCTGAGCAGAAATTGCAAGTCCAAGTGTGACGTGCAAACCTAAGAACAAACAAATGCATGACAGTGTTTGATTATTAATGTAATGTCAGATTAGATTATAGTAGATCTTAACACTGCCACTATCTTGTTTTGTTAAGGCATTAATATTAAGAAGCTGTAGAGCACAGGCTTCTTTCTAGGAGGGTGGTCACTTTAAATCATGACTTCTGCCAAATATTTCATCACTTAGTGACATTCGTTTAGTTGCAAGCTCCTGCAGGTTGTTCATTTTTGTTCTTTAGAATTGTGTATATTCTCATTTATTTTAAATAATTTTAATACACATTAGCAAAACTTGCAAACTGATCAGAAGATTAATGCATTTAATATCCAGTTGCGACTGCATAACAGAATTTCAGCACAAAATCAAGTGATTTGTAATTAAAACAGCAAAAATGAAAGGTACTGAACCTGGATTAACATTTTTTTTACAGAAAAGCAAAGCTACAGTTTGTCCCCCCACCTAAAGTACACTTTCTACTTACCTGTACTAACCTTGAGATTTCTTTACCTCAGAGTAAGTGAATTCTGTATGGTACTGCATACTTGACTTACTATGTGTGAAAGGTAATAGTCTGTGATTAGTCTGACAAGTAACAACAGAAAAGCCCCCAGATTCTATCAACAAGCAAATCTGTTTAATGACTTACTGCAAATAACTACTTTGTACAGTTAATGAGTACGCTGCAGAGTGCATCAGCATTATCCATTCAAATGCGTACGTTCCAAAGAGGTCTGTATTCTGCTTGAAAGCATTTCCATTGACACCCCATCCCTAGATCTGAAAAGTTAAACCTCTGGTTCATATATCACTACAGAGAGCATCTCTGTCTTCCTCTCACACACTGATATGATCTAAGTTTCACACAAATCATCATGCAACAGATTTGGAAAACTGCAGTAATTAAACCCCTCCCAAAGCAAACCAGAACAAAAGATACCTTTCACTTTCCACCCAGTACCTAGTACCCACCCATCCTCCCAATTCTGGGTAAACTTGTAGAAAAGATAGTCCATACCAAACTCTCCCTCTGTATCCCGCAGTATCACCTCCTGTTCTCCAAACAAAAATGGATTCTGCCCTGTTCAAAGTACTATGACAGCACTTGGTCCCTAACTGATGACATCCTGAAAAACTCTGATAGTGACCTCCTTACAGGTGCCCTATTTATAGACTGGTTTTCAGGCCAAATGGCTTACGTTTTTCTAAAACATTATTGTTGAGTATTCATGTACAGCATTAAACAAAAAGCAAATAAACAGTGCTGCAAAAGGGACTCGGATAAAGGTGCAAAGTATTAATACCAACAATACATTTTAATGTTTCAAGTAATATAATTAGCAGGCTTCAGTTTAATGCTAAGTTTGAAAACTGAACTGAGTGTACATTACAGCCATGTATATACAAATGCAAAAACAATCTGTACAAGCAAGTGTATTCTGTACAGTAAATAGTAAATGGTTTATCAATGTTAATAGAGTGACACGTCAAAGCTTGACATTTGTGACGTGTTTTTTGTTTTTTTCAAAAAAAGACTGCAATGCCTTTGCAATAAAATCCTCAAGCATTGTCTATACATTTCTGTGTAGAACATCACTGTATAGAGTCATATTCAGATTCATACAGTTCTAATAGTAATGGTTGTCATCATTGTGTTGACAAATTAAACTGTGTTAACTTGCTGTATTAAAAGAAAACTAAAGGTTTTGTTTTCCAATGTGTTTCTAGTTAGTAACAATATAACTTGACTAAAAAGTGCATACTAATATAGGCAGCTTTGGATTTAAAATAAAACCGAGGAAATGTATACAGTGATAAATATGTTTAAAAATGTATAAATGCATGTGCACATCTATTTGCTGTTTAGATGCATATACACATCTGTTGCTATAATATATGTAGAAATAATATAGTTAGTTAAATACATGTATTTCTGTTTGCTAGCATACGTATATTTTGGTACAGCTTGAGACAAGCTGAATGTTCAGTGTGTGGAACATGCTTCAAGGACTATAGATAAAAATGCAGCTGCGAGACACGCAGCATTCAACACAGACACCTGCATTTCATTTGCGTTATTCTGAACATCAAAACAGAGAGAATTACAATATTTCATGAATAAAACTTAGGCAAATGCCACACAAAATGGAACACAAGACAATTTCAGTTGTAAAAAGCATACACCATGTACGTTTGAGAGGATAACATTTAACAGAAATATAACAGCATGGTTAGCTAAACAAGGTCAGGCATTCATAAACGTAGAGAAAGAATCAGACGGACATAAACATTTCAGTAAACAGCTCTATCTCTATTAGATGCTGTATATTACCTCAAAAATGTAACAGTTCTGATAAGAAAAGATATCATGAAAAAAATTCACAGTGTGTAGACAATAACACAAAAATAAGAATAAACTCAACAGAAAAAAGGGTATGATTTTAACCAATACTCTGTTTATTTGTCTAAACAACACAGTAATGCAAGGAAAAGGGTCATGCATTGGAATACTTACCATTCTGGGTAATAAACCAGTACTTCATACAGTTCAAGTGGTAAAAATACCATCCACTTGTACTATGATAGGACAACAATACCAAAAACAATATTGCACTTCAACATTACGTTTCCAAGTTTTAAACAGACAAAATGCAGATTTAAAAGAGCCTGGTACGACACACTCTTAGGGGGAGTAGGAGCAGGAGTAGGAACTCTAAATGCTGTGGATATTGAAGTTTTACAAAACAAACTAAAGTTACTAGAACAAGGCATATCACAAATTGTACATTTGTAAGCCCAATGGAAGCCCACTATTTGGTATGTACATAAAATGTAGGGTATCAAGAGGGTTTTTTAAATCATAATGTATGCTTAGTAGACAGATTGCAAATTGACACCAGTGTATCTATATTTGGAGATTGGACAAAATGTACTTTACAATCGTATGTTAAAATGCAGCAAAATGAGTTACAGACAAAGCTGATGTTAAAAAATGAGTACATGTGGTGACAACTGTTCAGCAGATGGATTCCATCCACTGGCTGGGTAAGACTGTTCACAGAACAGACTCAGTGTGAGTACAATTATTGCACTGGAAAAGTTATGTATTATAATGTAACCAAACAAACCATGTCAGTTCATGGTATTACCCATAATATTCTTGTCTACTTATAACGATACTGAACTTTGGTTACCTCAGCTTGAAGGAAATTACATGGATATGGATAACAAAACGCACATGTTAAAACATTTTACAGAAACTATGAATGGTCTCATATGTGGGCAACATTCTCCCATCTATGAACCATGTTTTTACAACATTCTGTAAATATGTGCAAATGGACAATATTGCCTTCAAACTGCAAAATGTTTGTTGAAGTGGCACCACAATTTGTATGTGTGGTTTCAAATAAACCAGTGTTAAAATAAAAGCAAACACCCTTTGTGGGATGTATTAGTAATATCATGCATTTAACCTGGGAAAATTAGACGTATGTGTTTTTTACCAGTACTAACAAAATGGCAACATTTCAGTGAAAGTATGAAATGATTCAGTTTCCTAACATTACTTTGTGTTTAGACAAGTTAAGAAAAATAATACAAGACAAGGATGATCTTAAAGCTTACTTGGATCATCGTAACCCAGCATAATATGGCATGAAATAAATAGTATAATAGTAAAAGACAAATTGGTAAAGTTGGCTGAAAAAGCAGAAGCTGACACTGCCCATAATTGGTGGAATATATTCACAGGGTGGTCATCATCTGGAACCAAATTGTTAAATTGGTTAATACATCCGATGTTGGTAGTCTTAGGGGTCATAATAATAATGAAACTTGGAATTGTTTAATATGCTGTAGGTTACGGAGAGTTGCAATAACTCAACAAGTTATGATTGTAAATATGAGCAAAGTAGTAAATAACGCTAATGAAACAAATGCAATCCTTTCTTTAACTGAAGTTTAGTCTGTTACTCAAACAACGTAATGGGGAACTGAAAGAATATTAGTACTCTGTTCTATTTTAGTATACACTGTCTTTTCAAACTGTTGCTAGCATGATTATTAGCTTGAATAAAAAGCTGCAGGAATGATATGGCAGACAGACATCAGCAAGAAACCAACAGAAGGCAGTATATAATTTTTCAGGAGACATAAATTGAAAGGTGAATATTTAATACAGCACACAGTGACTGAAACTGTAGAGTCATTTAAGGACCTGGGTATAGGGGTAGATTCAACTATGAGTTTTTCTAATCATATCAACCAATTGGCTAATGATAGTTATAGAACTATAGGTTGTATAAAAAGATTTATAAAATCTAGGAAATCAAAAATAATGAAGTCATTGTTCGTTAGTTACATTGGACCCAAACTGGAATAACAATATGGAAACCCTATAGGAAAACAAGCATGAATAAAGTGGAAAGAGTGCAGCGGAAATATACTAAGGGCATCCATGGATGTGAAAATTTAAGTTCTTATGAAAGACTAAAATATCTGAACTTTGTACAGTGTCTCTTATAGATATCTAAGAGGAGATCTTATTCAGGTATATAGGGCATTTAGGGACAACTACCTCTGGGAATGTTTGGGGTTATCAAAAAGTACTAGAGAATCATCAGACAACCTATGTAGAAGATTTTATAGGAATGAGAAGTGTACTAATTTGTTCCATGCATCAGCTACTCTGTCAGAGAACCAACTACCAAATTACATTAAAGCAAGTACTAGTTTAGATATTTTTAAGAACAGCCTGGACACTTGTTATGGGAACAAGTGTTTTGGTATATTGGCAAACTAGAAGGGCATTAATGCCTGTGCTTGAAATAGTTGTATGTATGTAAGTCACTCTCACATCGACATTCATTGCCAACTCCATTCCGACTTACATAAGCTCCACCTTTGGCTTATGTACCATAAACTACTTCTCAACCCTACTAAGATCAAAACTATGCTTTTTGGAACTCCACAGAAAATTCACCAAGCACCTAACATTTTAACTGTCTTTTGCCTACAATACCCATTCTATAGATACAACCTCCACCTTCAGATACCTAGGACTATGGCTTGCTCAACAAGTGAGAGACAAAATAATCTCCCTCCTTTTCTAGGTCAAAAAGATCTGTCCTTTTTTACCAGCTAGAGCAGCCATTGGCAAAAATGTTCTCCTTTCTCAACTTGAATATTTTTTTGCTTCTATCTCCAAGATAAACATCGCCACACTCCAAACCATCTCTAACGGCATCTGCCATTTCATTACAAAGCTGCCTGCCTGTGAGCATCACTGTATTACCCCAGGAAAAAGCCAAATCCCCATAAACAAGAGCTTCCAGTTTCTCAGTGGTCTTTTCCAACATATCTTTAGCTGCCATAATAGAAGCCTTTTTAATCCAAACTCCTTAATGGGTATTGCTGAACCAATTCATGTGTGAGTATGTAATTTACGACTATACCCTTTGTTTTATCTTCATTAATTTTATATCCAGAAAAGATTTTAAACTGTATAAAAATGTTCCACAATACTGAGATGTCCTTTTCTGAATTTATTAACCATTCTCTCTTCCCAGTCCTTTCTAACCTGCTCTGATGCCTATAGTTGTTATACAATATTTTGTACGCTCTACTAGTTATCCATTTTTAACAGCAGCTTTTGTTCTAGATTCTCCTACAAACTCTACCAGTGCTGGTCTTTCACTTGTCCTCTTATTCCTTTCTCTTTCCCTGTAGTCTGATATCAATCCTTTGTAGGGAAGGGAAGTTAAACGTTGCTACCTTGTAGACATTTAACATTGCAGATTCTTATAAATGACTGTTGTACACCTCATTACCCATCTTTCTTACCACTGTATACCTTAGATGTTAGTTATTACATGGAACCTTTTCTTAATGCTCCAGTCTCAGAACCCATTTAGTCTTCCCGTTGTTATTGTTGTGTACGACTTGTACAGGGCATTTTATTTGTGTCTGGCATTTTTCCCTGAGAATTCTGACTAAACAAACCCTCTTCTCCAACCAGCTGCTGTGTGCATTTGAGGCTGTGGTATGTATCACTCTTCACATATTTTGCACAATATTTCTGTTCACTTTTGCACGCTAGCTGTTAACGATACTGTAATACATAATTCTTTAAAAGGTAGTTTAATGCTAGTTTTGCTCTTCTCAAAAATAAGTGTCATGTATTTACTATACTCTGATTTATAAGTTTTAATGTATTGTTGCATTTTACATAATCGCAACTGTTTTTACATTTGTATCTGGATCAGTTGTTTCTGTTTATGTACAGCTGGCAAAGTCGAAAGACAGCAAGACATAAATTGTTGAGTTAAAACAACACTGTAGACACATCTGAGACTGTTAACTTTTTAACAGTGTTTTGCCAAATGTGAAGTCAAGTGGCAGCCGGTAAGGAGTTGCTTAAGTGAGATGAGTAACACAGATGCTTTTATTTATTTATTTATTTAATTTATTTATTTTACATTTGTTTATCAGGAAAGTCCAATTGGGCATGGATCCCTTTCAGCGGAGGCCCGGGGAGAAAAGCTCCACAAAGATTAGTACAGCAAATACAGTAAATACAATACACACGTTAATAAAGTACAGCACAGTCAAAAAGTTAATAAGGTACAGGTTCAAGGCCAAGAAAGGAGCAAAAAATAAATATACTAGAAGGAGTACAGTGTGTTACAATAAGCAATACAGCGGACAGTATGTTTTGTTCAGTCATGTGGTTACATTTATCAGTGGCTAGTACAGTAAACACACATTGAGTTAAGAGTATAGAAAGGAGTTGTTGCAAGCCTTCATAGAAGGTTAAAATATAACACGATCTAATTAAGTGAAGCTACTCGGGGTCAGAACAATTACATAACCAAGAACTACGTAAATGGGACCAGAGGAGTTGTTTGAAATTATTTTTGTTTTCAGTGGCCCTAATATCTACGGGGATGGTATTCCATGCTTTTGTAACAGAAATGGAAAACAAGGAGCCCCCAGAGCTATTGCTGCTTTTGCCTGTGTCAGCCAGTGCTTTATTGGTGGGTCTTGATAGGCGTTTGTTACTGTAGATATTAAGTAGACCTTGAAACACTATCAGGATAATATAGAATTTGGTGGGCTATTATAAGCTGGTTATATTTGAGCAGGTTGGGTAATTCTAGCCAGGATAGTTGCTTGATTGCTATGCAGTGATGTGTCCTGAAGAGCGAGTCAGTCGCAAACCTAGCTGTTTTATTGTAGCATGTGTTTAGTTTGTTAACTCTGATTTGTTTAGGTTGATGAGTATGGGGGAGGCATAGAGGAATGTGGATAGTCGGCGGTAGGTTCTTTTGATAGTGGCTTTACTGTCATTGCTGAGGTACTTTTTGCATCTGTATAGGGTTCCGAGTCTTTTATGGACTTTCTTTATTGTCTGTGCAATGTGCATATCGAATTTCATATTGTCATGTATGATAACCCCTAGAAGCTTGGTGTGTTGGACAGGTGTGATTGGGGTGTTACTAGCTGAGAATATTGTTATGGGGTGTATGATTATCAGTTTAGCTAAACATGCCTTATCTGATGTAAAAGCCCATGTTGATAACCATGTAGTTGATGTGTATTCTGCATCTTACTCCTTATCTGATGTAAAAGCCCATGTTGATAACCATGTAGTTGATGTGTATTCCGCATCTTACTGTATGCATACTATTGTACTATCTAATTATTGTATATTGCTAATATTTCTGTGTAGCTTTTCTCCCCGAGCCTCCACTGAAAATGGGCTTCTGGCCCAGTTGGACTTTCCCGGTAAACAAATGTAAATAAATAAATAAATAATGTTTTTGAGTACGTATTCATTTGTGCCTTCCCAAAGAGATTTAGTAACTTTCTTAGATTTAATATCGGGGAATATGTCCACAAACTTAATCGTACAGCATTGAGAACATTGCACGGTAAGGAAAAGATGAACAGGAATCGGAATGTTTTTAGAAAGTGTTCACATACGATCCTTCACTTGTATCTGAATTTGCTGCTTATTTAAATATTTGTGAAAGGGAAGTTGGGAAATTATTGTAAAAGTGATCAAAGAATTAATATTTGAATAAGAGCATGGAGGAGAGAAATGCATTATACAATTTGCGTTTGCATTCTGAAACTGTACTGAAAACTGATAAAGGGGGTGCTGGTAATTATGCTGCTGATTGCAATAGGAAAATGTTTGAACTATTATGTAATGAGTAAGGTTACGATACCAGGTGTAGGTGCGTGAATTAAAAAGAGCATTTAGGAATATAGATAACAGATACAAGAGTGACTTATGAAGGGTTTCATATGATTGAGTTTCGGAAAACTCAAAAAACAAATCTGCGTTTTTGCAGTGGGGCAAACCCCCCTGCACCCCACCACCCTGGGGACAAGGGTGAATTCCCTGATCCCCCCCCTGTACTGCAATCTACTTAGAACTGCTTAAAATGGGAATTTACCATTTTCCCCCCTGTAGTGTAATCTCAGAGTTGGTAGATATAATTTGCGGTGGGGGGTTAAGGGAGGTTTGTCCTCCCTGCAAAAAACGTAGATTTGTTTCTTTTCCTTTTTTTATTTTTCAGTTTTCAGAAACCCTATCATATGGTCTCGACCATATAAATTTCATGTATCTGAAAACTCAATGTTATAAACCTGATTCAAGTATATTTGTTGGACAGAGTGGTATTACTCTGTTCTATTTAAAACAGATTTGCTTTTTGGTCTCATGGACTACATTTTTCTAAAGTTTCCTGATTAGAGTTGGCTTCTGCAGCAGTGTTCCCCATCCAAGCTCTTCTTTCCCCTTACCACTTAGTTTTGTAGTGTCACCCTAATGTTTATTCTCTTCAGGCCAGGTCACCAGTATTGCTGGCTACTATTGGTGATGAGGAGTGGGAAGAGAACAAGCCTGAGAGTCTCCAGTGTTGTACACAGTGGGTAAGCTTGGCACACTTACAAGGAGGTCCTTTTCCCTAAGTGCAGACGTCCTGCTAGGCTACTGCACACTTGTAGGCATACACTAGGCAAGTCTCTGCTGCAAAAGATTGTGATGTTACCATGGTCTCACCCACTTGTCGCACCCAGAGTCTTTTCATAGATCCACTCTTCACTAGAGATGCAAGAACTCCAATACTTTCCTCACCCCCCCCCCCCCGAGTCAAGGTGAGCAGGTAAAGCCTTAAACTTCACTTCTGTCCTGCCAGAGCCCAAACCGCTAATCAGATTGGATCACATGGGTTGTTGTCTCTGTGTGTCAAAGGAGAGTAGCCTGTTGAGTGTATAATATGAAAGAAGATTGTTGAGATGTAATAGATTAGAGCTGTTGGTAGTGTTTATAGTATTTTAATACAAACATTTTAAGGTATATAAACTGTTCAGTAATCTATGCCTTTTATTCCCAAATATGCATGTGGCATGCTTTTTAAGTGCCATTTCCCTGTCAGCTTTCTCTGTGGCGCAGTAATTCACTTAGGAGGGAACAGAGGCCATACCCAAGGGCATGTGATTCATGATACATTCTGTTGGTTGTTTTGAAGACATGCTGGATTATAGAACAGACATCAGCTTAAAGTGGCAACAGAAGGGGTGCAGGTGTAAGGTACCCAGAACTCTGACACTCCACTACACTGCAGCTGTCTGTCTGGGACTTTACATCTGTCATGTCCCTAGAGGAGAGACACAGAAAGTGGAGACCCAGTGCATAGCAGAAAGAGCAAGTGGGAGGGGGGGTGAATTATATTTTTTGAGAGTGGAGAAGGAGACCTAATGCATCTGAGAGAGAGGATGGGGGGTGGATTTTATTTTGGGAGAATGGAGACCCAGTTCATATGTGAGAGAGCATGGGGGGAGGGTGGATAATTTGGGCAGTTTCCTATTACTTAGTATTATGTTGGAGCAAGACAGGCCATTGATACCCAGTACTTGTCACCCAGTCATAGGATAATAGGGTTTTACCTGCCCAGACACTGGTGCTTCTCCAGTACCAGCCTCATATTTCTCCATCTTGGTTCTTCACATAGTGTAACACAATCCGTGCAACTTGCAGTACAAGTGTGTAAAATCCAGTACCTCTGCACTAATATAGCAATTGCTTAGTAAACATGAACAAAAATGGTGTGTTTTGTAATGTATTACTTTACTTACAGTAATATAAATAAATAAAATGTAGGTGTTTCTGTTTTCATTTACCGTAATGTAAACAAAATGTAGGCATTTCTGCCATTTTTGTGTGAATGTGGATATATCTTTATGGTTTTCCCTTGGGGTTCAGTAATGAAGGACCAAATAATAAATCCCAAAGATGCTTCTTTTCCTTCAGCTTTCATTCTGACTGCAAGTATTTCTTGCTGAAGCATTTATACCTTTTTAAAATAAGCATCGGTACTTGTAATATTTTTTTGGGACTAAAATTCCTGGATCAGTCAAAGTTGAGCTGCATCTCTTGGCTGATGTGGAATAAGGCAGACTGTCATTTCTCCTTCTCAGGTTATCAGCTATTGCTCCAAAGCATGGACATATTATTAAGTAGGCTAGGCAGCAAATGAGCAGCCCTGTGAGTGAAACACTAATTTCATTTGTTCACCTTCCACGGTGCTTCTGATCGCCAGGTTGATTTCGTTCCACGGTACTTCTGATCGCCAGGTTGATTTCTCATACTCGCTCCATCATGGCAGACAGTCGATCTGTTGTTGCACGCTGCTTATGTTTGATAATGCATGGGCATGTCCGTCTACAGGTAAGTACCATACGTTCTATACAGACATTTTGTATCCTGAAGCTTTGTGGTTGAACCTTCTCAACTACAGGTTGTGGTCTCAAGTCTGACCTGGAAATCGGAACTAGCTGGATTTGTTTTTGGCTAGATGTTAGAAAATAGTATTTATAACCAAGTTATTAGTAATATTTGCTGTGTTTTCTTCGTGTGTCTTGCTGTAATATGTCTGCAAAAAGTTTGGGTTGCATTAGGGTCAGCCTTTTTAATAATTCTGTCAGTTCTGCACAATTTAAGTCTTTTAAGTGATCATGAAAACACTTTTTTTATTTTTTTCTCTTGCCTCATCAACACTGACACATTTTGTAAATTCTTGACCATTATGCTTGGAATAAATATTGAGAGAAAGGAAAAAAATAACTAGATTTGTCATCAAAAAGCTTGATTCGTATTGAAGCACAAAGGAGTGTCAAAGTACTGGGCTTCATTTTATAGCGTAGCGTCTTGTTATACTGTGAAGTAAAGGCACAGGAGACTTTCTGCTTCCTTCTTCGAGGTTCTGAAGGTACGTTTGGTACTCATGAAGACTCAAAATTGCCAAAAAGAAAAACACTTGAAAGATAAAAAAAAAATCTTCTGGAAAATTGACAGTCAGACTGTGACTTGCATGAAAAATGACAGCTTTGGGATTTATTAGTTGGTCCTTTGTTAGTGAATCCCCTTACAAAGCCTAGAAATCCTAAGTGACATTTTATGAGCTTTGCGAATTTTTCTTGGTTGAAATGGTGTTCACATTTTAACAAGCTTCAGTAATGGAATAGCTGGGGGACAACTCGTTGCCAGCAGAACCAGTACATTAAATCGATGGCCAGCTGGATCATGATTTATGAAATTCTTATGATGTTTGTATTTGGGTTGTCTGTCTATTTGTGGAGACAACGATTGCATTATTTCAAAGTACAAAGGCCAGAAATATGCAATAAACAAATCCTAATCTTCATTTCCCCCGGTTTGCCAGTCCTGGTTATATGCTTTTCTCACAGACTAGATATATTGTCAGTTTTATTGGAAAGTCCACATTATGGAACCATAGAGAGAGGCGGCTTCCTGTTCAGCTGCTTCATGCCAGTGTTTATCATTCTTACTAAGAGAAACTGTGAAAAATAAAGCTCCTGTAACTTAAGTTAGTTTTGTTTAATAAAAGCTTCCTCTTCATGTATTTTCATTACACGAAAATGGATACTTTGTAGCTAAATCCCCAACGGACTGATTCCAAGGTTTGCGTATGACAAGTGTTTGACATTTAAGTAAGCCTCCTCCAGTTTCCAGCCTGAGTGCACTCCAGCTGCAGGCGATTTCCATATCTCCTTGTTATTTCTTTTTAAATGTTGTAAAGGAATGTTCAGCAGCTTCACAGGAGGTCATGAACTGTACTGGCAACATTCTCCCTCAGCCAATCCGAAGACAGGGCTACTGCCTTGTTATTCTGTCATAACTTTTTAAGGGAACGTAACACAAGTGTGGTGGTTGTAATCCTTTGAAATGTGCTGTAAACAGCTGGGCGATTGTTGTTTTATCTCTAAACATTTATTCTGCTTTTTTTTTTTTACATATAGACAATTTTAGGGGCTTAAGTTAGTTGCAGTTTCTTTCTGCAGTTCGACAGTTGTGATTACTTAGAGCCTGGGTAGTACTACATTTAATGTCTTCTTATTTTCCTGATACACTTCATCTGCTTTGCCACAGTTTCTGATTCTCCGTGCACTTTATTCCATCTTTTGGCAGCTTTTTGACCCCATACCTCTATATCAACTTGCAGAGGAGCAGATGTATTAGAATACAGACTGAACTGCATTTCTTTCCTTATATAGTACCCTGCATGTCACGTGTGGCAGCATCTTTATTTTGAAGAACATACATTTATATTATTTTTCCTGACATATCTTTTTATCAGTGTTTGGATTTTTGGATCTGGTCTGTAATTGCGGTAGCAAACCCAGGGAGAACCAGCTCAGAGTTTAAGCTACCATCTGGACCAGTTCATTGCTTAAGTGGTACATCAGTACAAATAGTTAAAACAAAAATAAAATAAATATTTCTACAGTGATGCAACCACTTTCCAACCCTCCATGTGGGGGAGATACTCCACACCTCATTTTACTTACATATTCTAACTCTGAGAGCACACTTTCATGGAGAAAGTTTAATGGTATAATCCCAATCTAGAATGATATCAAATTAGGGAACTATTGCCCCTTTGCCATGACCGTTTTCTTCAAAATGGGACTCAAGATGTCCTTCCATTTCCCTGTTGCAGTATTCATAAAATTAGTGATCCCCTTTCCAAGGGCAGCCCGATGTCCGGCCAGAATACCAAAGTATTTAGGTTGCTTTAAGGTATGCGGTGCGTCACACATATGCTTCTTGCATAGAGTAGGGCATAAAGGTGATATCGGCCAGTCCAAACTCCATCTCTTCATTGTCAGTCTGAATGCCCGTTCAGTTGCAGGTTCGCCAAACCATTGCAGATAAGTGCCCTGTTTTTTTTTTTTTTTTTTTTTTTTTAACTTCCCTTTTTTTATTGTTGCTTGTGGGGCTTCATGTCATCCAAGAAGGGTAAATGCCAGTGTGGGAGATAGATTCTCCATAAAGACCACCTCAACCAGTATCTGTTTTGCCTAGGCACCTCACACAGCAATATAACCTGTTCATCTGTCAGGCCTTTGTACCTAAAACTCTTCACAGTAGACACTCTTCTCTGATGCTCTGTCTTGAAAACCAGAATCTTAATCTTCTTGCAAAAGGCATGATTGAGGGAAGTTCCCACTCCAAGGGGTAGCCATCTGTGAAGAAGAATGCCAAGAAGCCTAGGCCGGAATCTTTTGCTGTTCAGCCTCCATGGGATGTCTGTTCTGAGGCGAGTGAATGCTCGGAGGTTTGCCCAGCTTTATCTGTGGATTCCTGTGCCACGACCAGTTTGGAGGGTGGCGGGTATCCTACTTTAAACATGTCAGAGGAGGCATTACAGATGTCCATTTCAGACGTTCAGGGGAGCCACAGCTGATTATTTCCAAGGGGCCTAGGGGTGTTCCTCAAATATTAGTCTGAGAAGAAGTCCCTACTACCATCATTGAATGCAATCCTGGGTCAGAGCCTTCCAAATTTTATAAGGCGAATGTCCCATTGAAGAAAAAGCAAACGACTAAACATATCACTCCTGCTCTTAAGGATCCAAAAAGTGAATGGGAGTCCTTCACTCAGGGTTTAAGTGCTTTGATGCCATTGAAACTTCCTCAGGGAGTTTGTTCCAGTCCCTCCTTGGTCCTCTATTCCCCCAAAAAGATCCAGAGAACAGAATTCCTGTGAGGAAGAGCTGGATTTGGATAAGAAATCCCTTGCTTACTCTTCCCAGATTCCTTCTCCTTTGGACTATGGGTCAGAAGAAGAGGAATCTATCAGTCCTGTTACTCCCTTTGAATAAATTTCTTTTGGGGACATGATCTCCAGGATGATAGAGTTCTTTAAATGGGATTGTGCTTAGGTTTCTGAGGTACATAAAAGGTAGTAGTATGAGTTGCTGCAGATGGATTCTCCTAAACCTTCTGCTGTTCCTCCTGTTTTGGCTGCCTTTTCCAATGCTTCTAAGGCTCCATATTCTCAGCCCCCCTGCTCCCGAGAAACCTGATAGATTCTATAGGGTGCCTGAGGACTGCAAATTTTTGTAGAAGTGTCCTGCTGACTCTGTTGTGGTGTCTTTGGCTTTTGACAAGCCCTCTCAATTGCTACCTTTTCCCAAGTTACTGCCCTGTAATTAAGATAGCAGGACCATGGAAAGGCTAGGCAAGAAGGTTTACACCTCTGCTACTTTGGCTTTTAGGGCTGTTAATTTTCTGATCCATATGTCCAGGTACCTGTTGGCTCTCCTATCCCGGGTGTGCCAGTTTATTTCTTATCTTCCAGACTCTAAAGTAAAACTTCTGCTCTTTCCCTGTTAGGGACTTCCTCACAGGTAGCTCATCATTCCATCAAGTGTAGTTATGATGCAGCAGATGCTTCTTCTAGGGCTAATGCTTTTGGGTCAGTGATGAGGAGGTATTCTTGGCTTCATCTTCAACCTTTGCCTGATGATATTAAGGCTAAGTTGATGGATAACCCTCTTGATAATAAACACTTGTTTGGTGAAGCTGCTGCTGCTATGTTGCCTTCAGGATAAGAACAAGGCTTTACAGGAACTTAAACGTATTTGTTTCTCCTGTGCCGAAATTTCAGAGAAATTACCCCAATAAGCCAGCCTTTGTTTGCAGGCAATCTCACCCTCCTCCTCCTTAAGGGTGGCAAGTGAGCTCCTCCTGCTAAGGCTACTCAGACTTATGTGCCTTAGAAGTCTCTTTTTCAGATAAACCAGGTGCTGTCCGATTATCCTGTTCTTCCCAGCCTCTTTCCTCTTTCTCTTCTCCCCTCTCTCTTCCTGTTTGGCTACAGATTACTCAGGTTTCCTGGGTCCTGTCCATTATTCACTAGGGGTATTTCATGGTTTGGAAATCCCTTCCCCCTTTTATGGGTGTTCCTCAGCCCAGTCTTGAATAACTCTCCTTTTCAGAGGTGCTTCAGTACCTTTTGACTCGGGGTACTGTTCAGGAGGTGCCTGTATCCCAAAGTGGGGGGGGGATTACTCCAGGATGTTTCTAGCACCCACAAAAGAGGGTGTTTGGAGACCAGTTCTAGACCTGTCTCATGTAAACACCTTTCTGAAGATGCCCTCCTTTTGAGTGTTGCCCCTTCAGACTGCGTTCATTCTCTTGTTTCCTCAGGCTTGTATGGTGTCTCTGAATCAATAATGCTTCTCTCCATATCCCGATCCCCTTTTCAGGAACTTTTTACATTTCTGTGTTGCTTCATGTCAATTTCAGTCCTCTGCTTTTCCCTTTGGCCTTTCTACTGCCCCAAAGATATTCACCAAATGCCTCACTCTTGTGATTGCTTTTTGCTGGATTCAGGAGATCCAAGTATTTCCTTACTTGGACAACCTCCTGTTTCAAGCATCCTGTACAGAGATCCTTTGCAAAGTCTTCAATTTCCCTTCTGCAAAGCCTAGGGTTCACAGTAAACTTCAAAAAGTCTTTTTTGACTCCTTCTCAAGACCATGTTTTCTGGGACGCAGGATCCAGATGGTGCCTATGTTGGCATCCCTTTCTTCTCTCAAGGCCTTGACACTCATTTCCTTCTTTCAAACTGTTCTTCCTCTGATTTCTATTACAGCTAGGGAGTTTCTGAGAACTCTGGTGATTCATGGTATCCACCATCCCTGTGCTCCCTCTAGCCAAACTCCCCATGAGAAAGTTCCAGTGGTTTCTGAAGTCAGTTTGGCTTCAACATGCACATCCCCTAGACTTTCTAGTTCCTCTTCTGCCTTGTCTCAAGAACGAACTTCACTGGTGGATCCAGCAGTTGTCTCTAAATCCAGGGCTCCTGTTTCATTCCCTCTTCCCTCTCAGGAGCTGTTCATAAGATGCTTCAGATGAGGGATGGGGAGCAGCTTCTGGCTCCCTAAAAGTGCAGGGGGGGTGTGGTTGCCTCTTCAACAGAAGGAGCACATCAACATCAAAGAGGTGAGAGCTCTTCTGCTGGCACTTCAGGCTTTTCATCTTCTTTTCTCCCCAGGGCCTCTCAAAGTATTTACAGACAATACCACAGTGATGTGGTATGTAAACAAACAGTAGGGGACAAGATCTTATCTTCTTTGTAGGTTGGCACTCCTAGTGTGTGATATTGCTGTCCAGTATCGAGGGACCCTTCAGGTAGTTTACATTTTCTCAGGTCAAAACATTGTGGCAGATACTTTGAGCAGGTCCTTATCTCAATCTCATGAATGGATGCTTCACAGGGATGTGTTTCTGGACATTTTCCACCAGTGGGGTACTCCTCAAATAGATTTATTTGCCTCCCCTCTGAACAGACAGCTTCCTCTAGTTTGTGCCAGAGTCCCAGGTCTTGTGGTTTGGAAGGTGGACACCCTACCTTTTTCTTGGAAGGGGATGTTTCTTTATGCTTTCCCTCCCCTTCCTCTCATTCCAAATGTCCTGTCCAAAATTCAACAGGATGCTCCCAAAATCTTGTTGGTGACTCCCTTTTGGCTGAGACCTTATTAGGTCCCTCTTTTGCATTTAGCCAAGGACAGTCATCACAAGTTACCTCACAGGGTGGACGTACTTGCACAATACAAGGGATCTCTCATCCATCCCTACCTGTGCACTCTTCAGCTGACACTGTGGGTGATAGGATTTTAATTCCACACAGTCACTTTTTTTGAGGACGTGCTTATAGTCCTGCAGGAGGACAGGAAACCCAGTACTAGGAAATCATACTTATCCAAATGGAAGAGGTTTTCGATTTGGTGTCTTTCTCATAACCTGGATCCACTTTCTGTGGCTATTACTTTGGTTCTCTCTTATCTGTGTGAATTCCTCAATGCTGGGTTGACTTATTTTTCTGATCTCAGCGGTCTCTGCTTGTCTACTTTCATCATGCTCCTTTCACCTCTGGTTTAGCCTCAAGTCTAGACGCTATAGTAGAACTTAATCTTAATGGGAATCATTCCATGGACAGTTTAAAGATGGACAGCAGCAGCATTATTTTAAAAGAGGTAAATGCTGACTTTCCTTTTGACGAGTGACTATTACAATTATGTCATCAGTTTATCCGGCTATATTTTGGATAATAGTGAATACAGTTTACTTATTTGTGGTATCGAATTTGTTCCGACTGTTATTCCAAGATTGCATGACATTAAAACTGATTTATTAGGAAGTTACATTTGAAATGTTTTTTAATAAGATGAATGATGTTAACAAGTCTCTAATGGAGTGTAACAAAAGTGTGGATGAAATGAATATTGACAGTTTTTATTCATGTTGTTCTGAAGAAGAATACAATGCTTATTATACACTGTTTGATACGAGCAAGGTAACTTATAAGAGCAAATTCATGCCACCAATATTAAATGAAGTCCAGCATGTTTATTCAATGTTACAGTTTGCAATAGAGAAATAATGTATTGACTTTTAATATGTGGGGTTTAATTTAACAAAAATTGAATGGAAAACTTTGAAATTATTGAGTGAAAGGAAGGACACTATTTTTAAACCCGTAGACAAAGGAAATAAGTTAGTAATTATGAGTCCTGCTCTATCTAAACATGTGTAGTGAACACTTGAAGGATGGTAATGTATATGAACAAGTGGAATTGAGTGTATATTTTCAGACAATGATATAAAAAAGAAATTTGGAGTGGAAGGATGTGAGATGGTTTTATTTTACTGTCTTCCTAAGATAAATACATTTTTAATAAACCACCCAAGACATCCTATAGTATCTGAAAGAAAATATTTTTTATGTAAAATTGGCCAATTTTTACATTTCCACCTACTACCAAAAGTAAAATTGTTACCAGCTTACATCCAAGATGCATTTGATTTTTTGAATACAATTAAGACAGTTCAATGGAGGGAGAGAATGTATTGGATTACTATCGATGTAAAAAGTCTTTACACTAAACTTAGCCTTGACTTTGGGTTAGAAACTATAAGGTTCTTTTTGGGCCAGAGCCCATCTACAGAATTTATTGTAGAGCTGTTACACTTTTGCCTCAAACATATTTTTTTTGAATTCGGAGAGGCTTTGTACAGACAAGAGAGGAACTGCAATGGGGGTGGCGTTCGCCCCCTCATATGCAAACCTTAGTATGGGCTTGTTCAAAAATGAATAGATGTATAGGAGTGAAGTTTTTCATAGACGTGTTAAGCTTTACTATAGATTTATAGACAATTTGATCTTTTTGTGTGAAAATGGTGAAGAAGAAGAAGTAGAAGGATTTGTTAGGATGTTAGGAAATAACAGGTTTGGACTAGAATTTGATGGGTTAAAAGTTGGAAAAAATGTATCATTTTTAAATGTAAATCTTGATGGTAGTAACAACAAGACTATCCAGACTAGTGTCAACAGAAAATGTAATAGTGAATCACAATTTGTAAGGGCAGACAGTTGCCACCCCCACTACTATTCATTCTATCCCCTTTGGGGAATTTATTCATATTTTTAGATTATGTAATAATGAATTTGATTATAAAAGGGAAATGTACAATACAATCAATATGTTTAGAATGAGAGGTTTTGATCAAGAAATAAAAGAATGTTGGAAAACATTTCTAAAAGAATATATTTTACAGCCTACTGTTAATAGATGTACACAAAGACATAAAATGAATAATAAAACTCAACAACAGGATGATATATATTTTACTACCACATTTAGTAGTTTTAGTGCTACAATGTTGTCTTTTCGGCTTTTCCCGGTTAGGGGTCGCCACAGCGGAACTCCGGTCCTCTAATAATTGGCAGTACGTGCCGAGTTGCCAGCTCTGACACATAACCTTCAACAAAGGTACGCCCATTCACGCATGTATCCACGCAGAAGACGCTCTGGCTGAGAATTGAACCGGACAGCTTCTTACTGGGAGGCGACAACGCTACCGCAGCACCACCACCGCAGTATGCCACAGCACAACCACTGAAGTATTCCCGGTTAGGGGTCGCCACAGCGGAACTCCGGTCCGCTAATGATTGGCAGTAGATTTTTACGTGCCGAGTTGCCAGCTCTGACACACAACCTTCAACAAAGGTACGCCCATTCACGCATGTATCCACGCAGAAGATGCTCTGGCTGAGAATCGAACCGGACAATAAAAAAATTATTAATGTACTACTGGGATTATATTTTATGTATAAATGACCCATTTGCGAAAAATTTAGGGGCCCCTATTATGTCATTTAGGAGGGGTAGAAATCTTAGAGATTTATTAGTAAAGTCCAAGTTGGTAGCCCCTTTAATGAGAATACAAAGTCATATAAAAGAGCTAGGAAGTATTGATTGTAAAAAGTGTAAGGCTTGTAATTTTATTGTTCAGTATTTTAGAAAAATGAATGGCTTGTTGTTTGAAACTAAAAATAGTTTCTGTTGTGGCACTGAAGACATTATCTATGCCTTAAAGTGCCCTTGTAATACGTTTTACATTGGAGAAACAAAAAGACCATTTGCAATTAGGCTACTAGGACATGTTAGGGACATAGTTAACAAGAGGGTGGAAAGTGCAATAGCATTGCACTTTAATAAATTTCATGATGGCAGTATTAATTGTTTGAATTGTTTGTTTTGGAACAAATTGATACATATTGTGATGAAAATGAATTAAAAAATAAATTGCTTTTTAAAGAGTCTATTTATATTTTAAAGTTTGGTACTTTGTCCCCTAAGGGGTTAAATAATGAGATTAATTTGATTTTTTTTTTGTGTAATGTTTTACTGAAATTGATTAATTTATGTTTAATTGTATAACTGATGGGTGTATATAGGCAGGTAACCTTTTGTAAATGTTATACTTTGCTTGTTGAGCCGAGAAGTCAGTGTGTTTTAAAATAAACTATCCAGTGGATTACTAGCTGGTGGTTCTACTTTCTACTTTGGTGCTTCTACAGTGTGGTTTTGCTAAACAAGAGGTGATCTCTGCTTAACATACAAGGCCATGTCAAATCCAAAGCTGTTGGACATGCTACACTTCAAGAAATCCCAATCCATCAGAGCCACACGCTCCAGGGACCTAAACCTTGTCATCACAATGAACAAACATGCTGGAGGGATAGGTTCCTGACCCAGAGACTCCCCATACTCTGGAATAGACTGCCCATACATGTCAAGCAGAGCGCCTCCTTGGCCCTCTTCAAAAGGAACCTTGATGACTGGGTGGGAGATGGGAAATTTACCCGGGGATCACGTCAGTCGCTCTGCTAGACAGGGGTCCAGGGAAGTAAATATTGTGGGAAGAAATAGCCAGGGAATTGTTATGGCTAGGCTTGTACAGGCCCTAGGGCCAATAGCCTAGTACTAACCTATGAACAATTCCTAAAAGGCGTCCTTTATATTAGGTCTCCCAGGAAGCCTATTCCTCCTCCCTGGGATCTTAATTTTGTTTTGGAAAAATTGACTCAGGCTCCTTTTGAGCCTGCAACTTCAGCTTCCTTGCAACATTGCTGTTGGACGACTGTTCTTTTGTTAGCCCTTTCTTCTGCCAGATGGGTGTCTGAGCTTCAAGCCCTTTTGGCTTGTCCTCCTTTTTTGGTGTTTCATAAGGACAGGGTGTCCTTGCTTACTAATCATTTTATGCTCAAGGTGGTGAATGAGTTGCTTGCCCACTTTTTTCCCTTCTCCGTAATGTGCCAGTGAGAAGGTGCTACACGTGTTGGATGTGCACAGACAACTCAGATTTTATTTGGAGAAGACTAAGACTATTAGGAAATCTGATTATCTCGGTTTTCTTTCATACTAGATGCTTAGGATTAGCTGTATTCAAGCAAACTATTTTGTCTTGGATCTCAAAAGCTATTTATTTTTGTTATTCCTTTCATGGTAAGAGCCTTCCTTTTCCTGTTAAGGCTCATTCTACTAGGGCTGTGGCTTCTTCTGGTGATTTTTTCAAGGGTTTGGACATTGGCTGTGTTCTTGAGGCAGCTACCTGGACTTCTGTGCATACATTTACCAAGCACTACAAGTTGGATGGAATCTCCAGAGCTGCAGTTGGTTTTGCTAGGGCCATCCTTCATGGCTTCTTAGAAGGCTCTGCTGGAATTTCCTCCTCCCAAGTTTCTTCCTGAGCTTTGGCACTCTCTCTAATGTTATGAATACTGCAACAGTGAACTTGAAGGACATAGTGCAGTTGTGTAAAATCTTACCATAACGTTAGATGTCCTTCCTTCACTGTTGCAGTATTCACTCCCCCTTGATCCATTGGACTTCTGGATGTACTGTTTACCTTTTTCTTTTCCTTGGACTGGCATTCCTAGTAGGGCTCTCAGTTCTGAAGATGGTACATCTGGACATCACAGTTCTCACAGGCTCAGACCCATTACAGGGAACTAAGTTTGCCTTTTCCCAGGCCACTGGCTTTTTTTCCTGTATGCATTGTACTGGAGTATGTCTTTGAAGACATTGTTTTACATCCTGATTCTCTAGTACTTGCTCCTAGGAAACCAGATGGGTTTTGCAGAGTGCTTGAATCACACAAGCACCTTTACAAAAATCCAAAGACTGATTCTTCAGTAGTCTCCTCTGGATTCACAAAAGGTATACCTAAGGGACCAAGCAGATATCCCTTGCCTAATGACGGGGAAAGATGTCTGTTAAACAGATTTGGGGGGGAAAGGTTCTATCTCTGCTGCTTTGAGTTGCCAATTCCCTTTGCTAAAGTGCCATGAACCTCTCCAGGACAGAATTCTAGCTAAAATGGATTGTATTGCAGATAGAACCTTATCAGAGGAAATTCAGGAGACAGCCAGAGAAGCTTTACAAGTCTCCAGACACTCCCTGAAGATCTGACACCTTAGATGCATCCTGCAGAGCAGCTGCCACAGGTTCCATCATCTGCAGACGTACGTGGCTCAGGCTGCAGCCCCTATCAGATAAGGTTAAGGCTGAACTACTGGATGCTCCATTGGACAAGGAGTTCCTTTTCAGTCCTCCAGCTGAGTAAGTTTTCCAGAAGCTGAATAAAAAAGGAAAGCAAATAAAAACTGGAATTGTATCTGTCTCCGACACTAAGTTACAAGAGGAATTACCCTTCAAAGCTTTGGCCATTTTCCCCTACACAAGACAAGAGGAGGCCTTCCTGTGACAGAGTTGCACAATCTAGGAGATGGCCACCACATCAGTCACACAGACCATAGGTTCATAGATTAGTACTAAGTTAACTGCCCTTGCAAGCCATTTTAAACCTAGCCAATTATCCATTGTGAGACTCAAACCCTGCACCTTGTGCTTGCAAGGCAAACACCATAACCATTAAGCCACCCTCCCAACACTGACTATGTTCAACCCCCAACATCCCATAGCCCTACCTACCCTCCTCTCCAGTCCCAGTCCCCCCCGTACCTCTACCCACCCTCCCCTCCAACCCTAGTCTCCCATACACGTACCCACCCTCCCCTCTGAAACTCTGGTTGGAAAACTCCCCTTCTTTCTAATACAGTGGAAAACCATAACAAGGGAATAGTGGATCTAACCATCATAGAAAAGGGATACTACATCCAATTCAGAGAAATACTATCCTTCTCGGGCATCCCAAGACCGCCAAAAGAACAGCAAAGCCTGTTACCACCTATCCTTGGGGAGCTACTTTAGCAAGAATCCATCTAACCTGTTCTTCAGTCATGAGGGAAAAGGCTTCTATCGAGGATCTTTCCATTTCAAAGAAAGGAGGGCACCTGGAGGCCTGTCTTGGACTTCTCAAAGCTAAACAAGTTTCTCAACATCCCAAAGTTCCAAATGCTTTCCATGCAATAACTACTGCCCATGATCTTCCAAGATGCCTTTATGGTCACTCTAGACAAGAAAGATGCTGACCTCCATTTTCCCATAGCAGACAGTTAAATCTTCCAAGATGCCTTTATGGTCACTCTAGACAAGAAAGATGCTGACCTCCATTTTCCCATAGCAGACAGTTAACAGCAAATGCCTACGATGTATAACAAGCTCTCACTTCCATTTCTGTACTTTAGCATTTGGGCTATCCATTGCTCCCAAACCTTTTACGAAATGGTCAGCTTCTCACATTCAGGGAAAGTCCAGAGCAGAGACCCTAGATGCCTTGCATATCACTGTAGACTGCTTTCAGAAGGTAGGTCTCACTGTAAATCTTCAAAACTCACAGACTGTTCCTCCGACAAAGATTCTCTTTTTGGGAATCCTCATAGATGTGGCCCAATAGAAAGCCTTCTTTCCCCAGGACAAGATTGCTTTCTTGACAGGCTTTCTGTCCAGTCTTTTTCCAAAGCAATTCATTCCTGAAAAAGAATTCCTGAGGGTTTGGGGTACATGGGATCTTGCATTCTCATGATCCCGCTTGCAAAGTTACACATGAGAAAAATTCAGTGGTTCCTGAAAAATGATTGGGAACAGCATTCTCAACCCCCAAAAACCGTACTCTCTCTCCTTCTATGCCCGAGAAAGGAATTTCACCACAGTTCAGCAGAATCCAGGGTCAAATTTATTTTTGACAGAAGCAGATAAGACCATCACCCCAGACAGTTCAGACATACCTTGGGGAGGCCCACATAGGTTCCCTGAAAGTGCAGGGCATTTAGACTCCTAAGCAGAGAAAATTGCATATAAATCAGAAAGATCTACTAGCAGTCTACCTGACTATAAAGGCTTTTTAGCAGAACTTAGGCCCAGGAACCCTGCAGATCTTGACAGACAACACCATGGTGATGTGGTACATAAACAAGCAAGGGGGAAATTCTGCTTTCCATGTGTGAAGCCTTTCAAGGAAGATTTGGATGATGGCTCAAGAAATAGGGCTAATCCACTTAGCTTCTTATATTCCAGGTCAGAAAAATACCCTGGCAGATGGTCTCAGCAGGGATCTTCTAGACCTAATGAATGGATGTTCAAGAGAGAGGTGTTCCTGGACCTAACTCTTCAGTGGAGAGTCCCATCAGTAGGCCTTTTCTCCTCTAACCACAGAAACTACAGATGTTCTGCTCCAGAACTCAACAGACAAGGACTTGGAATATAGATGTTTTCTCTTTCACATGGACAAACTGATTCCATTATGCATTCCCGTCCTTGCCCCTGATCCCCAGGGTACTGTCAAAAGTCAGGATGGACTGACCCACCATGATCCTAGTGGTCTCCTTCTGGCCAAGGGTAACACTGGATGTTCTTTGTGTTTCACTGTTGCAGTCATCACATTTGGGTTATCTGCTTGCAGTAGCCCTCAGTCGGCCTGATTATCAAAGTCTCGGGTCCTGCGTTGGATGCTGTCTCATCTTCTATGACGTGAGGTAGTCAGGGGTATAAAGCATGCAGCCGACGCCATTACCCCAGTCTTTCTTGCCGTGCGGTGCCTGAAGCAGAAGCAAGTTCGCGAGTGCCGGTCGTCCGACTCCTGAAATTTTCGTTTTCGAGTTTCAGAACCGAAGTCTTCAACTAAGCTTAAAGTTCCCCGTTGGGGAACCTTTTCTTGCTCTAAACCGATGTCAGTAAAAGTTAACAATTGTACTTCTTGTGGAAAGCAAATACCTCATAAAGATTTTCATTCGTACTGCATTCCTTGCCTAGGCCCAGATCACGACGTACCTCGCTGTCAGTTTTGTACCTTATTCAGACCTCGAACTGTTCGCCGTCTGTTTATTTACGCTTCTAAATATTTTGGTACTCAGTTCAGTTATCCAGAAATGGCTTTGATAAGCCATCCGACTACCGACATTCTGAAAAAACGCAAAGATAAAGACAGAGACAGACCGCATAGGTCCAAAACTGCCGACCACGCTTTTCCTAAGCTAGTCGCCAGTACTCAGTGAAGCGCTTTCACAGCCCCTGATGCCCACTACTTCAGATTCGCAGGCCTCTACTGAGACCCATTCAGAGTCCGGTATGCTGCGAGATGCTTCGTCGACTGTGGAACCTAAGGATGTCTCTACTTTGGATGGGAGTGGAACTGCTGTGCAGGCACCGGCTTCTGAGGGTGTATTCAGGCCTACTGACTTGCATATTAAACTGACGCCATCTTCCTCCTCAAGGCCTAAAATCCATGCCTAGAAAACCGATAGGCCCCTATGCCTTAAAAACAAATAAGAATGGCTGAAGACCTTATTACTCTAATCAGGGGAAACCACCTTTCCTCCTCTAAGAGATCTAGGACTGATTTTCCTTTTGATTCTTCTGATCAGGACTCTAAAATTTCTGTTTCCTCTGATGAACAGGGTTTACCATTATCTACCTATGAGGATTCTGATGCAGAGGACTTCATTCCCTCTGCTTCCTTTCCAGAGGATTTCCCTTTTGGTGAAACCTTGCACACTCTTAGGGAGCATTTTCGCTGGGAGAGTCAAGATTACTCTGACTCCAAAAAGAGGATTAGGGATTTCTTACTCCTGCCTCAACACAGGCCTTTGGCCATCCCTCCTGTACTGGACATTGTTGATGATGTCTTCTCAGAATCTAGCTTGGCCCCTGACTCTTTACCTCCTGCTTCCAGAAAACCTGATAGATATTACAGGGTTCCTGATTCTCACAAGTTCCTTTTTAAAAATCCTACTGCGAATCCTGAGGCTATTTCACAGGGACCCAAGGGCATTAAGGCTACTACTGCCAAAAATCCTACTCCCTCTGATAGAGATTCCAGGGCTCTGGATAGATTGGGTAAGAAGGTATACACTTCTGCAACCTTGGCCATTAGGGCCTTAAACTGCCAGTTTTATGTTAAAGTATCAGCAGCATATCATTGGATTGCTTAAACAGAAAATTATGTTGTTTCCTGATTGTGCTGAAAATAACGATTTACAGGATTTTAATGCATTCTGCTGAACAAGTTGGAAAACATACTTTGCAATGTGGTTTTGATTCTTTATAGGCATCTTGCAGGGCTGCTGTCACTGGCTCTGTACTTAGAAGGCATGCTTGGCTTAAGGAGCAATCTTTGCCAGATCATGTTAAAGCTAAATTGCTGGATGCTCCCTTAAACCAAGGTAGCCTGTTTGGCAACAAAGCAGAAGTACTTAAAAAGATAGAGGAAAAAGCTAAATCTATGCAAACTGTTAAAGATTTCCTGCAAGTACAGCCTCCCAGATTCAGTAGGCATTGGCCCTCTAAGAATTGGTCCTTTCCTGCCTTTTCCAGGCCTTCTCAGTCCAAACCCAGAACCAGCAGAACACCCAGGCTTCAGTCCCAAGGTATTCACAGGACTAAGCAGTGGGGGGCTCCCACTTCCAAAACAGGAAGTAGTAGTACTCCCCCCATGGTAAACTGCATCAATTACTTAACTTTAAACATTCCAAGCCCTGCACAACTGACTGTTCCTTTAGGGGGAAAGATTGCCCTGCAGGCAAAAAATTGGGAATTCGTTACCCAGCATTCATTACCCAGCATGTACACAGACAACCCTCTCCTCCTCCCAACAAATTCCAACACATGTGAGAGATGCAACCATATAGCCAAACTAGAGGCTAAGCTCTCTCAACTCAGTACTGGCGTAACCAGTCAGGAGGAGAAGGAAACCACACTCACTACAATTCCAGTCTCACATAGACCTACCACGACAGCGAACCAAACACATAAACACACAAAAACATACTCGGAGGCTCTAAATAAAAATCTGCCTAAGCAGCAGAGACCTCCAAAGCAGACACCCAAGCAACCGCTACCCCAAAACAAAACACATGCAACACATAACTCACAAAGCCAGTGTGCCGAACAGTCACTGCCCTTAAGGCTAAACAACACACCTGATACACTTGTAATAGGTGACTCTATCGTCAGGCACACTGACGTCCAGCTCACCAGGCTGAACAAGGAGTAGGTCACGATGAGCTGCCTGTCTGGCGCTAGGATCCTCCACATAACACAAGCACTCAGGTAACTCCAAGGCAAGTACAAATATGACTCAGTCATTGTCTGTGCTGGTGTGAATGACCTGAGACGTACCTCCCTGGACTACATGAAAAGAGACATAGAGGAGCTCTCTGAGCATGTAGCCCAGGCTGGTATGACCCTGACCTTGAGTAGCATCTTACCCTCACCAAGAATGATGTCACAATATGAAGACAAGATGATCAATTTCAACAATTGGCTTAAGTATTGGTGTCATTCAAAGGGGATCCAATGCCTGTCAGCCTGGGATGACATGCTCTACAAGCCACGATGCTTCGCTAGGGACAGCTTGCACCTGTCACCCCTGGGCTTTCGGATATTGGCAAAGGCTCTTGCTACCCCCATAGTGCCTTTTTAGGCAAGGCTCAAAAGACAAACCCACCTCCATAGGTATCACAAGGGATAAGAAACTAAGAGTAATGCTACTCAATACCAGAAGTCTAAACCTCAAGATGCACGCACTCGAAACTCTCCTTAGCATGGAGAACATCGATATCTGTGCAGTAACAGAAACCTGGTTCAAGGCTCCCGAGAGCACCCCAGCACTACCAGGTTATACCTCATACCATGCTTTTTGGCCCCAAAACTTGGACCGAACCACAAAAGGAGGGAGTATCAATATTAGATCAAAGATACCCACACCTCCAGGTTGGTGGCACAGCACGAAGCATCAGAGACTATCCATGTGCAACTAACAGTGGGTAAAACTGCCTTCCAGTTTATAGCCTGCTACAGACCACCCTCCCAAACCCAGGAACCCCACTCGGCCTTCCTGAGAACACTGCAAAATATGAAGGTCTCTCCAAACACCATTATATTGGGCGACTTCAACTACCCAAACATAGACTTGGGAGCATTACTCTAGCTCCAACACCCTAGCCCAAAGGCTCCTAGAATTTATAAACTCAAATGCTATGGAACAACTTGTTACCACTCCCACAAGAGTGGAAAACATACTGGACCTGATCATCACCAACATGGGGACTCTATGCTCCAGACCAGAAGTGTATCCTTCACTGGTAAGATCAGACCATAAACTAATCTCACTGGATATTCACATCCCGACCCCACCCCCTGCCCAGAAAACCACAGTGAAAAACTTCTCTAAAGCAAATTTCACACTCCTCAAAACTGAGGTGGAATCCTTCAAAGCCCCCGGGCCTGTGGAAAATACGGCCCAGACCGCAGAATCCTTTATAAACGCATTCTATGAACACCTTCAGGAATGTATGGATCATGCAATCCCAAATAAAACCAAGACCCAATCCTCCAAAGGCAGTCGTCCTGTCTGGTGGACCCCAGCCATAAACAAACTATACAATAGAAGGAGGAAGCTACTACATGATAGAGCAAAATCCCAAAAAGGGAAGGTATCGCTGATCAGTATTAGCAAAAAAACTACGGGCACTCATAAAATCGTCTAAGGCCAACTTCGAGAGAAAAATTGCACAGGACACTAAGGATAATCACAAGGCTTTCTTTAGTTATGTTAGGAACCTGGGTGGGAATTCCCAGATATGCTCAGAATTAGTCCAAAATGACAAAAATGCACCAAACCCACAGACATTGCCAACATCCTAGCTGACAGGTTCAGCGCAAACTTCTCCCCCCCCTCCCCACCAAAAGGGCAAATATCTATCCCAGCAGAGTGCTGCCCCCCTGACGTCTCAGATGCTCAGGTAAGAGCCGCCCTCTCCAAAGCAAAAAAACACAGCATCAATGGGACCAGACGGTGTCCCGGGCTGCGTCCTACATGAACTCCAAGAAGAGCTAAACCCAAACATAAAACTACTGTTCAATCTCAGCCTTACTACAGGATATGTACCCAAAGAGTGGCGTACAGCAACAGTGGTCCCTTTCCACAAAGGTGATGCCTCAACGGATCCTGTAAACTATCGCCCCATAAGCCTGACTAGCTTGGTCTGCAAAGCTATGGAAAGGATCATCATGGACTTCATAAATAAAGATATTGGGGACCTACAGACACTGGATCCTACCCAGTTCAGCTTTGTTAAGGGCAGATCCTGCCTCTTAAACCTGGTCGATTTCTTTGAAACAGTCACCAAGGCCATTGACGAGGGAAGGTGGTCCACACAGCCTACCTGGACCCTGCAAAGCCTTCGATACAATACCCCACTCGGGCATTATAGATAAGCTCACCAGCTTAAATATAAACCCCTGTGTCACTAGATGGGTTGCAAACTGGCTCAAGGACAGAACCCACATGGTTAGAATTGCTGGAGCCATGTCAGA